>NC_091987.1:134925472-135226263 GCF_044704955.1 Pristiophorus japonicus | reverse complement strand
GATAGTGAACATGGATAACTGTGCAGACATTGCACAGATAGTGAGCGTGGCTAACTACAGATATTGCAGATAGTGAGTGTGGCTAACTGTGCAGATTGCAGATAGTGAGCGCGTGACTAACTGTGCAGATATTGCACAATTAGTGAGCCTGGCTAACAGTGTAGATAATGCAAAGATAGTGAACATGGCTATCTGTGCAGATATTGCAGATAGTGAACATGGCTAACTGTACAGATATTGCAGATAGTGAGCATGGCTAACTGCAGATATTGCAGATAATGAGCGTGACTAACTATCTGTGCAATATCTGTACAGTTAGTCACGCTCACTATCTGTGCAATATCTGTACAGTGAGCCTGGCTAACTGTGCAGATTTTGCAGATAGTGAGCGTGACTAACTGTGCAGATATTGCACAGATCGTGAGCGTGGTTAACTGTGCAGATATTGCAGATAGTGAGCCTGGCTAACTGTGCAGATATTGCAGATCGTGAGCATAGCTAACTGTGCAGATATTGCAGATAGTGAACATGGCTAACTGTGCAGACATTGCACAGATAGTGAGCGTGGCTAACTACAGATATTGCAGATAGTGAGTGTGGCTAACTGCAGATAATGTACAGATAGTGAGCGTGGCTAACTGTGCAGATATTGCACAGATAGTTAGCCTGGCTAACTGTGCAGATGTTGCAGATAGTGAGCGTGGCTAACTGTACAGATATTGCACAGATAGCCTGGCTAACTGTGCACATATTGCAGAAAGTGTGCATGGCTAACTGTACAGATATTGCAGATAGTGAGCATGGCTAACTGTGCAGATATTGCAGATAGTGAGCCTGGCGAACTGTGCAGCTATTGCACAGATAGTGAGCCTGGCTAACTGTGCAGATAGTGAGCGTGGTTAACTGTGCAGATATTGCAGATAGTGAGCCTGGCTAACTGTATAGATATTGCACAAATAGCCTGGCTAACTGTGCAGATATTGCAGATAGTGAGCCTAGCTAACTGTGCAGATACTGCACAGATAATGGGCGTGGCCAACTGTGCAGATATTGCAGATCGTGAGAATGGCTAACTGCAGATATGGCACAGATCGTGAGCGTGGCGAACTGTGCAGATATTGCAGATAGTGAACATGGCTAATTGTACAGATATTGCAGAAAGTGAGCATGGCTCACTGTGCAGATATTGCACAGATCGTGAGCGTGGCTAACTGTGCAGATATTGCAGATAGTGAGCATGGCTAACTGCAGATATTGCAGATAGTGAGCGTGACTAACTATCTGTGCAATATCTGTACAGTTAGTCACGCTCACTATCTGTGCAATATCTGTACAGTGAGCCTGGCTTACTGTGCAGATTTTGCAGTTATTGAGCGTGTCTAACTGTGCAGATGTTGCACAGATAGTGTGCGTGGCTAACTGTACAGATATTGCAGATAGTGAGCGTGGCTAACTGCAGATATTGCAAAGACAGTGAGCATGGCTAACTGTGCAGATATTGCATAGAGAGTGAGCATGGCGAACTGTGCTTATATTGCACAGATAGTGAGCGTGACTAACTATCTGTGCAATATCTGTACAGTAAGCCACGCTCACTATCTGTGCAATATCTGCACAGTTAGCCACGCTCACTATCTGCAAAATCTGCATAGTTAGCCAGGCTCATTGTACAGATATTGCCCAATATCTGCAGTTAGCCAGACTCACTATCTGTGCAATATCTGCACAGTTTGCAGATATTGCAGATAGTGAGCATGGCTAACTGTGCAGATATTGCACAGATAGTGAGTGTGGCTAACTGCAGATATTGTACAGATAGTTAGCCTGGCTAACTGTGCAGATATTGCACAGATAGTGGGCGTGGCTAACTGTGCAGATATTGCACAGATAGTGAGCATGGCTAACTGTGCAGATATTGCAGATCTTGAGCATGGCTAACTGTGCAGATATTGCAGATAGTGAGCGTGGCTAACTGTGCAGATATTTCACAGATAGTGAGCGTGGCTAACTGTACAGGTATTGCACAGATAGTGAACCTGGCTAACTGTGTAGATATTGAGCGTAGTTAACTGTACAGATATTGCGGATAGTGAGCGTGGCAAACTGTGCAGATAGTGAGCCTGGCTAACTGTACAGATATTGCACAAATAGCCTGGCTAACTGTGCAGATATTGCAGATAGTGAGCCTGGCTAACTGTGCAGATATTGCACAGATAATGCGCGTGGCCAACTGTGCAGATCGTGAGCGTGGCGAATTGTGCAGATATTGCAGATAGTGAACATGGCTAACTGTACAGATATTGCAGATAGTGAGCATGGCCAGCTGTGCAGATATTGCACAGATCGTGAGCGTGGCTAACTGTGCAGATATTGCAGATAGTGAGCGCGTGACTAACTGTGCAGATATTGCACAATTAGTGAGCCTGGCTAACAGTGTAGATAATGCAAAGATAGTGAGCATGGCTATCTGTGCAGATATTGCAGATAGTGAACATGGCTAACTGTACAGATATTGCAGATAGTGAGCATGGCTAACTGCAGATATTGCAGATAGTGAGCGTTACTAACTATCTGTGCAATATCTGTACAGTTAGTCACGCTCACTATCTGTGCAATATCTGTACAGTCAGCCTGGCTAACTGTGCAGATTTTGCAGATAGTGAGCGTGACTAACTGTGCAGATATTGCACAGATCGTGAGCGTGGCTAACTGTGCAGATATTGCAGATAGTGAGCCTGGCTAACTGTGCAGATATTGCAGATCGTGAGCATGGCTAACTGTGCAGATATTGCAGATAGTAAACATGGCTAACTGTGCAGACATTGCACAGATAGTGAGCGTGGCTAACTACAGATATTGCAGATAGTGAGTGTGGCTAACTGCAGATATTGTACAGATAGTGAGCCTGGCTAACTGTGCAGATATTGCACAGATAGTGGGCGTGGCTTACATTGCAGATTTTGCATATAGTGAGCGTGACTAACTGTGCAGATATTGCACCGATCGTGAGCGTGGCTAACTGTGCAGTTATTGCAGATCGTGAGCATGGCTAACTGTGCAGATATTGCAGATAGTGAGCGTGGCTAATTGTGCAGATATTGCACAGATAGTGAGCGTGACTAACTGTACAGATATTGCACAGATAGTGAGCGTGACGAACTGTACAGATATTGCACAGATAGTGAGTGTGGCTAACTGCAGATATTGTACAGATAGTGAGCCTGGCTAACTGTGCAGATATTGCACAGATAGTGAGCATGGCTAACTGTGCAGATATTGCAGATAGTGAGCGTGGCTAATTGTGCAGATATTGCACAGATAGTGAGCGTGACTAACCGTACAGATATTGCACAGATAGTGAGTGTGACTAACTGTACAGATATTGCACAGATAGTGAGCCTGGCTAACTGTGCAGATAGTGAGCGTGGTTAACTGCACAGATATTGCACAGATAGTGAGCGTGACTAACTGTGCAGATATCGCAGAAAGTGAGTCTGGCAAACTGTGCAGATATTGCACAGATATTGAGCGTGACGAACTCTACAGATAGTGAGCCTGGCTAACTGTGCAGATATAGCACAGATCGTGAGTCTGGCTAACTGTGCAGATATTGCAAAGATAGTGAGCCTAGCTAACGAGACAGATATTGCACAGAAAGTGAGCATGGCTAAATCTGCAGATATTGCAAAGAGAGTGAGCGTGACTAACTGTGCAGATATTGCACAGATAGTGAGCATGGCTAACTGTGCAGATATTGCAGAAAGTGAGCGTGGCTAACTGTGACGCTACTGCACAGATAGTGAGCATGACTAAATCTGCAGATATTGCACAGATAGTAAGTCTGGCTAACTGTGCAGATATTGCACAGATAGTGAGCCTAGCTAACTAGACAGATATTGCACAGAAAGTGAGCATGGCTAAATCTGCAGATATTGCAAAGAGAGTGAGCGTGACTAACTGTGCAGATATTGCACAGATAGTGAGCCTGGCTAACTGTACAGATATTGCAGAAAGTGAGCGTGGCTAACTGTGACGCTACTGCACAGATAGTGAGCATGACTAAATCTGCAGATATTGCACAGATAGTGAGCCTGGCTAACTGTGCAGATATTGCAGAAAGTGAGCGTGACTATCTGTGCAATATCTGTACAGTTAGTGAGCCTGGGTAACTGTGCAGATTTTGCAGACAGTGAGCGTGACTAACTGTGCACGAATTGCACAAATCGTGAGCGTGGCTAACTGTGCAGATATTGCACAGATAGCGAGTCTTGCTAACTGTAGATATTGCACAGATAGTGAATCTGTCAAACTGTACAGATATTGCACAGATAGTGAGCGTGACTCACTGTGCAGATATTGCACAGATAGTGAGCCTGGCTGACTGTGCAGATATTGCAGATAGTGAGTCTTGCTAACTGTGCAGACATTGCACAGATAGTGAGCGTGGCTAACTACAGATATTGCAGATAGTGAGTGTGGCTAACTGCAGATATTGCACAGATAGTGGGCGTGGCTAACTGTGCAGATTTTGCAGATAGTGAGCGTGACTAACTGTGCAGATATTGCACAGATCGTGAGCGTGTCTAACTGTGCAGATATTGCAGATAGTGAGCCTGGCTAACTGTGCAGATATTGCAGATCGTGAGCATGGCTAACTATGCAGATATTGCAGATAGTGAACAAAGCTAACTGTGCAGATATTGCACAGATAGTGAGCATGGCTAACTGTGCAGATATTGCAGATAGTGAGCGTGGCTAACTGTGCAGATATTGCACAGATGGTGAGCGTGGCTAACTGTACAGATATTGCACAGATAGTGAGCCTTGCTAACTGTGCAGATAGTGAGCGTGGTTAACTGTACAGATATTGCGGATAGTGAGCGTGGCAAACTGTGCAGATAGTGAGCCTGGCTAACTGTACAGATATTGGACAAATAGCCTGGCTAACTGTGCAGATATTGCAGATAGTGAGCCTGACTAACTGTGCAGATATTGCACAGATAATGAGCGTGGCCAACTGTGCAGATAGTGAGCGTGGCTAACTGTGCAGACATGGCACAGATCGTGAGCGTGGAGAACTGTGCAGATATTGCACATAGTGAACATGGCTAACTGTACAGATATTGCAGATAGTGAGCATGGCTAACTGTGCAGATATTGC
The DNA here is from genome assembly GCF_044704955.1 of Pristiophorus japonicus. Taxonomy (NCBI): domain Eukaryota; kingdom Metazoa; phylum Chordata; class Chondrichthyes; family Pristiophoridae; genus Pristiophorus; species Pristiophorus japonicus. The sequence continues at coordinate 135,221,102 of NC_091987.1, read as the reverse complement.
AGATCGTGAGCATGGCTAACTGTGCAGATATTGCAGATAGTGAGCGTGGCTAACTGTGCAGATATTGCAGAAAGTGAGTCTGGCTAACTGTGCAGATATTGCACAGATATTGAGCGTGACTAACTCTACAGACAGTGAGCCTGGCTAACTGTGCAGATATAGCACAGATAGTGAGCCAGGCTAACTGTGCAGATATTGCACAGAAAGTGAGCCTAGCTAACTAGACAGATATTGCACAGAAAGTGAGCATGGCTAAATCTGCAGATATTGCAAAGATAGTGAGCCTGGCTTACTGTGCAGATATTGCAGATAGTGAGCATGACTATCTGCACAGATATTGCAGATAGTGAGCGTGGCCAACTGTGCTGATATTGCACAGATCGTCACGCTCACTATCTGCAATATCTGTACAGTTAGCCAGGCTCACTATCTGTGCAATATCTGTACAGTTAGCCAGGCTCACTATCTGTGCAATATCTGCAGTTAGCCATGCTCACTATCTGCAATATCTGCAAACTGTACAGATATTGCACAGATAGTGAGCATGGATAACCATGCAGATATTGCACAGATAGTGAGCCTGGCTAACTGTACAGATATTGCACAGATAGTGAGCCTGGCTAACTGTGCAGATATTGCAGATAGTGAGCCTGGCTAACTGTGCAGATATTTCACAGATAATGAGCGTGGCCAACTGTGCAGATATTGCAGATAGTGAACATGGCTAACTGTACAGATATTGCAGATAGAGAGCATGGCCAACTGTGCAGATATTGCAGATCGTGAGCATGGCTAACTGTGTAGATATTGCAGATCGTGAGCATGGCTAACTGTGCAGATATTGCAGATAGTAAACATGGCTAACTGTGCAGACATTGCACAGATAGTGAGCGTGGCTAACTACAGATATTGCAGATAGTGAGTGTGGCTATCTGCAGATATTGTACAGATAGTGAGCCTGGCTAACTGTGCAGATATTGCACAGATAGTGGGCGTGGCTAACAGTGCAGATTTTGCATATAGTGAGCGTGACTAACTGTGCAGATATTGCACAGATCGTGAGCGTGGCTAACTGTGCAGATATTGCAGATACTGAGCCTGGCTAACTGTGCAGATATTGCAGATAGTGAACATGGCTAACTGTGCAGACATTGCACAGATAGTGAGCGTGGCTAACTACAAATATTGCAGATAGTGAGTGTGGCTAACTGCAGATATTGTACAGATAGTGAGCCTGGCTAACTGTGCAGATATTGCACAGATAGTGGGCGTGGCTAACTGTGCAGATATTGCACAGATCGTGAGCGTGGCTAACTGTGCAGATATTGCAGATCTTGAGCATGGCTAACTGTGCAGATATTGCAGATAGTAAACATGGCTAACTGTGCAGACATTGCACAGATAGTGAGCATGGCTAACTGTGCAGATATTGCAGATAGTGAGCGTGGCTAATTGTGCAGATATTGCACAGATAGTGAGCGTGGCTAACTGTACAGATATTGCACAGATAGTGAGCGTGACTAACTGTACAGATATTGCACAGATAGTGAGCCTGGCTTACTGTGCAGATATTGCACAGATAGTGGGCGTGGCTAACTGTGCAGATTTTGCATATAATGAGCGTGACTAACTGTGCAGATATTGCACAGATCGTGAGCGTGGCTAACTGTGCAGATATTGCAGATCGTGAGCATGGCTAACTGTGCAGATATTGCAGATAGTAAACATGGCTAACTGTGCAGACATTGCACAGATAGTGAGCGTGGCTAACTACAGATATTGCAGATAGTGAGTGTGGCTAACTGCAGATATTGTACAGATAGTGAGCCTGGCTAACTGTGCAGATATTGTACAGATAGTGGGCGTGGCTAACTGTGCAGATATTGCAGATAGTGAGCCTGGCTAACTGTGCAGATAGTGAGCGTGGTTAACTGCACAGATATTGCGGGTAGTGAGCGTGGCAAACTGTGAAGATAGTGAGCCTAGCTGACTAGACAGATATTGCACAGAAAATGAGCATGGCTAAATCTGCAGATATTGCAAAGAGAGTGAGCGTGACTAACTGTGCAGATATTGCACAGATAGTGAGCCTGGCTAACTGTACAGATACTGCAGAAAGTGAGCGTGGCTAACTGTGACGCTACTGCACAGATAGTGAGCATGACTAAATCTGCAGATATTGCACAGATAGTGAGCCTGGCTAACTGTGCAGATATTGCAGAAAGTGAGCGTGACTATCTGTGCAATATCTGTACAGTTAGTGAGCCTGGCAAACTGTGCAGATTTTGCAGACAGTGAGCGTGACTAACTGTGCACGAATTGCACAAATCGTGAGCGTGGCTAACTGTGCAGATATTGCACAGACAGCGAGTCTTGCTAACTGTGTAGATATTGCACAGATAGTGAATCTGTCAAACTGTACAGATATTGCACAGATAGTGAGCGTGACTCACTGTGCAGATATTGCACAGATAGTGAGCCTGGCTGACTACAGATATTGCAGATAGTGAGTGTGGCTAACTGCAGATATTGTACAGATAGTGAGCCTGGCTAACTATGCAGATATTGCACAGATCGTGAGCGTGGCTAACTGTGCAGATATTGCAGATAGTGAGCCTGGCTAACTGTGCAGATATTGCAGATCGTGAGCATAGCTAACTGTGCAGATATTGCAGATAGTGAACATGGATAACTGTGCAGACATTGCACAGATAGTGAGCGTGGCTAACTACAGATATTGCAGATAGTGAGTGTGGCTAACTGTGCAGATTGCAGATAGTGAGCGCGTGACTAACTGTGCAGATATTGCACAATTAGTGAGCCTGGCTAACAGTGTAGATAATGCAAAGATAGTGAACATGGCTATCTGTGCAGATATTGCAGATAGTGAACATGGCTAACTGTACAGATATTGCAGATAGTGAGCATGGCTAACTGCAGATATTGCAGATAATGAGCGTGACTAACTATCTGTGCAATATCTGTACAGTTAGTCACGCTCACTATCTGTGCAATATCTGTACAGTGAGCCTGGCTAACTGTGCAGATTTTGCAGATAGTGAGCGTGACTAACTGTGCAGATATTGCACAGATCGTGAGCGTGGTTAACTGTGCAGATATTGCAGATAGTGAGCCTGGCTAACTGTGCAGATATTGCAGATCGTGAGCATAGCTAACTGTGCAGATATTGCAGATAGTGAACATGGCTAACTGTGCAGACATTGCACAGATAGTGAGCGTGGCTAACTACAGATATTGCAGATAGTGAGTGTGGCTAACTGCAGATAATGTACAGATAGTGAGCGTGGCTAACTGTGCAGATATTGCACAGATAGTTAGCCTGGCTAACTGTGCAGATGTTGCAGATAGTGAGCGTGGCTAACTGTACAGATATTGCACAGATAGCCTGGCTAACTGTGCACATATTGCAGAAAGTGTGCATGGCTAACTGTACAGATATTGCAGATAGTGAGCATGGCTAACTGTGCAGATATTGCAGATAGTGAGCCTGGCGAACTGTGCAGCTATTGCACAGATAGTGAGCCTGGCTAACTGTGCAGATAGTGAGCGTGGTTAACTGTGCAGATATTGCAGATAGTGAGCCTGGCTAACTGTATAGATATTGCACAAATAGCCTGGCTAACTGTGCAGATATTGCAGATAGTGAGCCTAGCTAACTGTGCAGATACTGCACAGATAATGGGCGTGGCCAACTGTGCAGATATTGCAGATCGTGAGAATGGCTAACTGCAGATATGGCACAGATCGTGAGCGTGGCGAACTGTGCAGATATTGCAGATAGTGAACATGGCTAATTGTACAGATATTGCAGAAAGTGAGCATGGCTCACTGTGCAGATATTGCACAGATCGTGAGCGTGGCTAACTGTGCAGATATTGCAGATAGTGAGCATGGCTAACTGCAGATATTGCAGATAGTGAGCGTGACTAACTATCTGTGCAATATCTGTACAGTTAGTCACGCTCACTATCTGTGCAATATCTGTACAGTGAGCCTGGCTTACTGTGCAGATTTTGCAGTTATTGAGCGTGTCTAACTGTGCAGATGTTGCACAGATAGTGTGCGTGGCTAACTGTACAGATATTGCAGATAGTGAGCGTGGCTAACTGCAGATATTGCAAAGACAGTGAGCATGGCTAACTGTGCAGATATTGCATAGAGAGTGAGCATGGCGAACTGTGCTTATATTGCACAGATAGTGAGCGTGACTAACTATCTGTGCAATATCTGTACAGTAAGCCACGCTCACTATCTGTGCAATATCTGCACAGTTAGCCACGCTCACTATCTGCAAAATCTGCATAGTTAGCCAGGCTCATTGTACAGATATTGCCCAATATCTGCAGTTAGCCAGACTCACTATCTGTGCAATATCTGCACAGTTTGCAGATATTGCAGATAGTGAGCATGGCTAACTGTGCAGATATTGCACAGATAGTGAGTGTGGCTAACTGCAGATATTGTACAGATAGTTAGCCTGGCTAACTGTGCAGATATTGCACAGATAGTGGGCGTGGCTAACTGTGCAGATATTGCACAGATAGTGAGCATGGCTAACTGTGCAGATATTGCAGATCTTGAGCATGGCTAACTGTGCAGATATTGCAGATAGTGAGCGTGGCTAACTGTGCAGATATTTCACAGATAGTGAGCGTGGCTAACTGTACAGGTATTGCACAGATAGTGAACCTGGCTAACTGTGTAGATATTGAGCGTAGTTAACTGTACAGATATTGCGGATAGTGAGCGTGGCAAACTGTGCAGATAGTGAGCCTGGCTAACTGTACAGATATTGCACAAATAGCCTGGCTAACTGTGCAGATATTGCAGATAGTGAGCCTGGCTAACTGTGCAGATATTGCACAGATAATGCGCGTGGCCAACTGTGCAGATCGTGAGCGTGGCGAATTGTGCAGATATTGCAGATAGTGAACATGGCTAACTGTACAGATATTGCAGATAGTGAGCATGGCCAGCTGTGCAGATATTGCACAGATCGTGAGCGTGGCTAACTGTGCAGATATTGCAGATAGTGAGCGCGTGACTAACTGTGCAGATATTGCACAATTAGTGAGCCTGGCTAACAGTGTAGATAATGCAAAGATAGTGAGCATGGCTATCTGTGCAGATATTGCAGATAGTGAACATGGCTAACTGTACAGATATTGCAGATAGTGAGCATGGCTAACTGCAGATATTGCAGATAGTGAGCGTTACTAACTATCTGTGCAATATCTGTACAGTTAGTCACGCTCACTATCTGTGCAATATCTGTACAGTCAGCCTGGCTAACTGCAGATTTTGCAGATAGTGAGCGTGACTAACTGTGCAGATATTGCACAGATCGTGAGCGTGGCTAACTGTGCAGATATTGCAGATAGTGAGCCTGGCTAACTGTGCAGATATTGCAGATCGTGAGCATGGCTAACTGTGCAGATATTGCAGATAGTAAACATGGCTAACTGTGCAGACATTGCACAGATAGTGAGCGTGGCTAACTACAGATATTGCAGATAGTGAGTGTGGCTAACTGCAGATATTGTACAGATAGTGAGCCTGGCTAACTGTGCAGATATTGCACAGATAGTGGGCGTGGCTTACATTGCAGATTTTGCATATAGTGAGCGTGACTAACTGTGCAGATATTGCACCGATCGTGAGCGTGGCTAACTGTGCAGTTATTGCAGATCGTGAGCATGGCTAACTGTGCAGATATTGCAGATAGTGAGCGTGGCTAATTGTGCAGATATTGCACAGATAGTGAGCGTGACTAACTGTACAGATATTGCACAGATAGTGAGCGTGACGAACTGTACAGATATTGCACAGATAGTGAGTGTGGCTAACTGCAGATATTGTACAGATAGTGAGCCTGGCTAACTGTGCAGATATTGCACAGATAGTGAGCATGGCTAACTGTGCAGATATTGCAGATAGTGAGCGTGGCTAATTGTGCAGATATTGCACAGATAGTGAGCGTGACTAACCGTACAGATATTGCACAGATAGTGAGTGTGGCTAACTGCAGATATTGTACAGATAGTGAGCCTGGCTAACTGTGCAGATATTGCACAGATAGTGAGCATGGCTAACTGTGCAGATATTGCAGATAGTGAGCGTGACTAACTGTGCAGATATCGCAGAAAGTGAGTCTGGCAAACTGTGCAGATATTGCACAGATATTGAGCGTGACGAACTCTACAGATAGTGAGCCTGGCTAACTGTGCAGATATAGCACAGATCGTGAGTCTGGCTAACTGTGCAGATATTGCAAAGATAGTGAGCCTAGCTAACGAGACAGATATTGCACAGAAAGTGAGCATGGCTAAATCTGCAGATATTGCAAAGAGAGTGAGCGTGACTAACTGTGCAGATATTGCACAGATAGTGAGCATGGCTAACTGTGCAGATATTGCAGAAAGTGAGCGTGGCTAACTGTGACGCTACTGCACAGATAGTGAGCATGACTAAATCTGCAGATATTGCACAGATAGTAAGTCTGGCTAACTGTGCAGATATTGCACAGATAGTGAGCCTAGCTAACTAGACAGATATTGCACAGAAAGTGAGCATGGCTAAATCTGCAGATATTGCAAAGAGAGTGAGCGTGACTAACTGTGCAGATATTGCACAGATAGTGAGCCTGGCTAACTGTACAGATATTGCAGAAAGTGAGCGTGGCTAACTGTGACGCTACTGCACAGATAGTGAGCATGACTAAATCTGCAGATATTGCACAGATAGTGAGCCTGGCTAACTGTGCAGATATTGCAGAAAGTGAGCGTGACTATCTGTGCAATATCTGTACAGTTAGTGAGCCTGGGTAACTGTGCAGATTTTGCAGACAGTGAGCGTGACTAACTGTGCACGAATTGCACAAATCGTGAGCGTGGCTAACTGTGCAGATATTGCACAGATAGCGAGTCTTGCTAACTGTAGATATTGCACAGATAGTGAATCTGTCAAACTGTACAGATATTGCACAGATAGTGAGCGTGACTCACTGTGCAGATATTGCACAGATAGTGAGCCTGGCTGACTGTGCAGATATTGCAGATAGTGAGTCTTGCTAACTGTGCAGACATTGCACAGATAGTGAGCGTGGCTAACTACAGATATTGCAGATAGTGAGTGTGGCTAACTGCAGATATTGCACAGATAGTGGGCGTGGCTAACTGTGCAGATTTTGCAGATAGTGAGCGTGACTAACTGTGCAGATATTGCACAGATCGTGAGCGTGTCTAACTGTGCAGATATTGCAGATAGTGAGCCTGGCTAACTGTGCAGATATTGCAGATCGTGAGCATGGCTAACTATGCAGATATTGCAGATAGTGAACAAAGCTAACTGTGCAGATATTGCACAGATAGTGAGCATGGCTAACTGTGCAGATATTGCAGATAGTGAGCGTGGCTAACTGTGCAGATATTGCACAGATGGTGAGCGTGGCTAACTGTACAGATATTGCACAGATAGTGAGCCTTGCTAACTGTGCAGATAGTGAGCGTGGTTAACTGTACAGATATTGCGGATAGTGAGCGTGGCAAACTGTGCAGATAGTGAGCCTGGCTAACTGTACAGATATTGGACAAATAGCCTGGCTAACTGTGCAGATATTGCAGATAGTGAGCCTGACTAACTGTGCAGATATTGCACAGATAATGAGCGTGGCCAACTGTGCAGATAGTGAGCGTGGCTAACTGTGCAGACATGGCACAGATCGTGAGCGTGGAGAACTGTGCAGATATTGCAGATAGTGAACATGGCTAACTGTACAGATATTGCAGATAGTGAGCATGGCTAACTGTGCAGATATTGCAGATCGTGAGCATGGCTAACTGTGCAGATATTGCAGATAGTGAGCGTGGCTAACTGTGCAGATATTGCAGAAAGTGAGTCTGGCTAACTGTGCAGATATTGCACAGATATTGAGCGTGACTAACTCTACAGAAAGTGAGCCTGGCTAACTGTGCAGATATAGCACAGATAGTGAGCCAGGCTAACTGTGCAGATATTGCACAGAAAGTGAGCCTAGCTAACTAGACAGATATTGCACAGAAAGTGAGCATGGCTAAATCTGCAGATATTGCAAAGATAGTGAGCCTGGCTTACTGTGCAGATATTACAGATAGTGAGCATGACTATCTGCACAGATATTGCAGATAGTGAGCGTGGCCAACTGTGCTGATATTGCACAGATCGTCACGCTCACTATCTGCAATATCTGTACAGTTAGCCAGGCTCACTATCTGTGCAATATCTGTACAGTTAGCCAGGCTCACTATCTGTGCAATATCTGCAGTTAGCCATGCTCACTATCTGCAATATCTGCAAACTGTACAGATATTGCACAGATAGTGAGCATGGATAACCATGCAGATATTGCACAGATAGTGAGCCTGGCTAACTGTACAGATATTGCACAGATAGTGAGCCTGGCTAACTGTGCAGATATTGCAGATAGTGAGCCTGGCTAACTGTGCAGATATTTCACAGATAATGAGCGTGGCCAACTGTGCAGATATTGCAGATAGTGAACATGGCTAACTGTACAGATATTGCAGATAGAGAGCATGGCCAACTGTGCAGATATTGCAGATCGTGAGCATGGCTAACTGTGCAGATATTGCAGATCGTGAGCATGGCTAACTGTGCAGATATTGCAGATAGTAAACATGGCTAACTGTGCAGACATTGCACAGATAGTGAGCGTGGCTAACTACAGATATTGCAGATAGTGAGTGTGGCTATCTGCAGATATTGTACAGATAGTGAGCCTGGCTAACTGTGCAGATATTGCACAGATAGTGGGCGTGGCTAACAGTGCAGATTTTGCATATAGTGAGCGTGACTAACTGTGCAGATATTGCACAGATCGTGAGCGTGGCTAACTGTGCAGATATTGCAGATACTGAGCCTGGCTAACTGTGCAGATATTGCAGATAGTGAACATGGCTAACTGTGCAGACATTGCACAGATAGTGAGCGTGGCTAACTACAAATATTGCAGATAGTGAGTGTGGCTAACTGCAGATATTGTACAGATAGTGAGCCTGGCTAACTGTGCAGATATTGCACAGATAGTGGGCGTGGCTAACTGTGCAGATATTGCACAGATCGTGAGCGTGGCTAACTGTGCAGATATTGCAGATCTTGAGCATGGCTAACTGTGCAGATATTGCAGATAGTAAACATGGCTAACTGTGCAGACATTGCACAGATAGTGAGCATGGCTAACTGTGCAGATATTGCAGATAGTGAGCGTGGCTAATTGTGCAGATATTGCACAGATAGTGAGCGTGGCTAACTGTACAGATATTGCACAGATAGTGAGCGTGACTAACTGTACAGATATTGCACAGATAGTGAGCCTGGCTTACTGTGCAGATATTGCACAGATAGTGGGCGTGGCTAACTGTGCAGATTTTGCATATAATGAGCGTGACTAACTGTGCAGATATTGCACAGATCGTGAGCGTGGCTAACTGTGCAGATATTGCAGATCGTGAGCATGGCTAACTGTGCAGATATTGCAGATAGTAAACATGGCTAACTGTGCAGACATTGCACAGATAGTGAGCGTGGCTAACTACAGATATTGCAGATAGTGAGTGTGGCTAACTGCAGATATTGTACAGATAGTGAGCCTGGCTAACTGTGCAGATATTGTACAGATAGTGGGCGTGGCTAACTGTGCAGATATTGCAGATAGTGAGCCTGGCTAACTGTGCAGATAGTGAGCGTGGTTAACTGCACAGATATTGCGGGTAGTGAGCGTGGCAAACTGTGAAGATAGTGAGCCTAGCTAACTAGACAGATATTGCACAGAAAATGAGCATGGCTAAATCTGCAGATATTGCAAAGAGAGTGAGCGTGACTAACTGTGCAGATATTGCACAGATAGTGAGCCTGGCTAACTGTACAGATACTGCAGAAAGTGAGCGTGGCTAACTGTGACGCTACTGCACAGATAGTGAGCATGACTAAATCTGCAGATATTGCACAGATAGTGAGCCTGGCTAACTGTGCAGATATTGCAGAAAGTGAGCGTGACTATCTGTGCAATATCTGTACAGTTAGTGAGCCTGGCAAACTGTGCAGATTTTGCAGACAGTGAGCGTGACTAACTGTGCACGAATTGCACAAATCGTGAGCGTGGCTAACTGTGCAGATATTGCACAGACAGCGAGTCTTGCTAACTGTGTAGATATTGCACAGATAGTGAATCTGTCAAACTGTACAGATATTGCACAGATAGTGAGCGTGACTCACTGTGCAGATATTGCACAGATAGTGAGCCTGGCTGACTACAGATATTGCAGATAGTGAGTGTGGCTAACTGCAGATATTGTACAGATAGTGAGCCTGGCTAACTATGCAGATATTGCACAGATCGTGAGCGTGGCTAACTGTGCAGATATTGCAGATAGTGAGCCTGGCTAACTGTGCAGATATTGCAGATCGTGAGCATAGCTAACTGTGCAGATATTGCAGATAGTGAACATGGATAACTGTGCAGACATTGCACAGATAGTGAGCGTGGCTAACTACAGATATTGCAGATAGTGAGTGTGGCTAACTGTGCAGATTGCAGATAGTGAGCGCGTGACTAACTGTGCAGATATTGCACAATTAGTGAGCCTGGCTAACAGTGTAGATAATGCAAAGATAGTGAACATGGCTATCTGTGCAGATATTGCAGATAGTGAACATGGCTAACTGTACAGATATTGCAGATAGTGAGCATGGCTAACTGCAGATATTGCAGATAATGAGCGTGACTAACTATCTGTGCAATATCTGTACAGTTAGTCACGCTCACTATCTGTGCAATATCTGTACAGTGAGCCTGGCTAACTGTGCAGATTTTGCAGATAGTGAGCGTGACTAACTGTGCAGATATTGCACAGATCGTGAGCGTGGTTAACTGTGCAGATATTGCAGATAGTGAGCCTGGCTAACTGTGCAGATATTGCAGATCGTGAGCATAGCTAACTGTGCAGATATTGCAGATAGTGAACATGGCTAACTGTGCAGACATTGCACAGATAGTGAGCGTGGCTAACTACAGATATTGCAGATAGTGAGTGTGGCTAACTGCAGATAATGTACAGATAGTGAGCGTGGCTAACTGTGCAGATATTGCACAGATAGTTAGCCTGGCTAACTGTGCAGATGTTGCAGATAGTGAGCGTGGCTAACTGTACAGATATTGCACAGATAGCCTGGCTAACTGTGCACATATTGCAGAAAGTGTGCATGGCTAACTGTACAGATATTGCAGATAGTGAGCATGGCTAACTGTGCAGATATTGCAGATAGTGAGCCTGGCGAACTGTGCAGCTATTGCACAGATAGTGAGCCTGGCTAACTGTGCAGATAGTGAGCGTGGTTAACTGTGCAGATATTGCAGATAGTGAGCCTGGCTAACTGTATAGATATTGCACAAATAGCCTGGCTAACTGTGCAGATATTGCAGATAGTGAGCCTAGCTAACTGTGCAGATACTGCACAGATAATGGGCGTGGCCAACTGTGCAGATATTGCAGATCGTGAGAATGGCTAACTGCAGATATGGCACAGATCGTGAGCGTGGCGAACTGTGCAGATATTGCAGATAGTGAACATGGTTAATTGTACAGATATTGCAGAAAGTGAGCATGGCTCACTGTGCAGATATTGCACAGATCGTGAGCGTGGCTAACTGTGCAGATATTGCAGATAGTGAGCATGGCTAACTGCAGATATTGCAGATAGTGAGCGTGACTAACTATCTGTGCAATATCTGTACAGTTAGTCACGCTCACTATCTGTGCAATATCTGTACAGTGAGCCTGGCTTACTGTGCAGATTTTGCAGTTATTGAGCGTGTCTAACTGTGCAGATGTTGCACAGATAGTGTGCGTGGCTAACTGTGCAGATATTGCAGATAGTGAGCCTGGCTAACTGTGCAGACATTGCACAGATAGTGAGCGTGGATAACTACAGATATTGCAGATAGTGAGTGTGGCTAACTGCAGATAATGTGCAGATAGTGAGCGTGGCTAACTGTGCAATTATTGCACAGATAGTTAGCCTGGCTAACTGTGCAGATGTTGCAGATAGTGAGCGTGGCTAACTGTACAGATATTGCACAGATAGCCTGGCTAACTGTGCACATATTGCAGAAAGTGAGCATGGCTAACTGTACAGATATTGCAGATAGTGAGCATGGCTAACTGTGCAGATATTGCAGATAGTGAGCGTGGCGAACTGTGCAGCTATTGCACAGATAGTGAGCCTGGCTAACTGTGCAGATAGTGAGCGTGGTTAACTGTGCAGATATTGCAGATAGTGAGCCTGGCTAACTGTATAGATATTGCACAAATAGCCTGGCTAACTGTGCAGATATTGCAGATAGTGAGCCTAGCTAACTGTGCAGATACTGCACAGATAATGGGCGGGGCCAACTGTGCAGATATTGCAGATAGTGAGAATGGCTAACTGTGCAGATATGGCACAGATCGTGACCGTGGCTAACTGTGCAGATATTGCAGATAGTGAGCCTGGCTAACTGTGCAGATATTGCAGATCGTGAGCATGGCTAACTGCAGATATTGCAGATAGTGAGCGTGGTTAACTGTGCAGATATTGCACAGATAGTGAGCGTGGCTCACTGTGCAGATATTGCAAAGACAGTGAGTGTGACTAACTGTGCAGATATTGCAGAAAGTGAGTCTGGCTAACTGTGCAGATATTGCACAGATAGTGAGCCGAGCTAACAAGACAGATATTGCACAGATAGTGAGCATGGCTAAATCTGCAGATATTGCAGATAGTGTGCCTGGCTATCTGTACAGATATTGCAGATAGTGAGCGTGGCGAACTGTGCAGATATATCGCACAGATAGTGAGCGTGGCTAACTGAGCATATATTGCACAGATAGTGAGCCTGGCTAACAGTGCAGATATTGCAGAAAGTGAGCGTGACTATCTGTGCAATATCTGTACAGTTAGTGATCCTGGCTAACTGTGCAGATTTTGCAGATAGTGAGCGTGACTAACTGTGCAGATATTGCACAGATCGTGAGCGTGGCTAACTGTGCAGATATTGCAGATAGTGAGTCTTGCTAACTGTATAGATATTGCACAGATAGTGAATCTGGCTAACTGTACAGATATTGCACAGATAGTGAGCCTGGCTGACTGTGCAGATATTGCAGATAGTAAGCCTGGCTAACTGTACAGATATTGCAGAAAGTGAGCGTGGCTAACTGTGATGCTACTGCAAAGATAGTGAGCCTGTCTGACTGTGCAGATAATGCACATATAGTGAGCCTGGCTAACTGTACAGATATTGCACAGATAGTGAGCCTGGCTAACTGTGCAGATATTGCACAGATAATGAGCCTGGCTAACTGCAGATATTGCACAGATAGTGAGCGTGGCTAACTGTGCAGATATTGCACAGATAGTGAGCCTGGCTAACTGCAGATATTGCACAGATAGTGAGCCTGGTTAACTGTGCAGATATTGCACAGATAATGAGCGTGGCCAACTGTGCAGATATTGCAGATAGTGAGAATGGCTAACTGTGCAGATATTGCTCAGATCGTGAGCGTGGCTAACTGTGCACATATTGCAGATAGTGAGCCTGGCTAACTGTGCAGATATTGCACAGATCGTGAGCGTGGCTAACTGTGCAGATATTGCACAGATAGTGAGCGTGGATAACTACAGATATTGCAGATAGTGAGTGTGGCTAACTGCAGATAATGTACAGATAGTGAGCGTGGCTAACTGTGCAGGTATTGCACAGATAGTTAGCCTGGCTAACTGTGCAGATAGTGAGCGTGGTTAACTGTGCAGATATTGCAGATAGTGAGTGTGGCTAACTGTGCAGATATTGCACAGATCGTGAGCGTGGCTAACTGTGCAGATATTGCAGATAGTGAGCCTGGCTAACTGTGCAGATATTGCACAGATAGTGAGCGTGGCTAACTGTGCAGATATTGCAGATAGTGAGCCTGGCTAACTGTGCAGATATTGCACAGATAATGAGCGTGGCTAACTGTGCAGATATTGCACAGATCGTGAGCGTGGCTAACTGTGCAGATAGTGAGCGCGTGACTAACTGTGCAGATATTGCACAATTAGTGAGCCTGGCTAACAGTGTAGATAATGCAAAGATAGTGAACATGGCTATCTGTGCAGATATTGCAGATAGTGAACATGGCTAACTGTACAGATATTGCAGATAGTGAGCATGGCTAACTGCAGATATTGCAGATAGTGAGCGTGACTAACTATCTGTGCAATATCTGTACAGTTAGTCACGCTCACTATCTGTGCAATATCTGTACAGTGAGCCTGGCTAACTGTGCAGATTTTGCAGATAGTGAGCGTGACTAACTGTGCAGATATTGCACAGATCGTGAGCGTGGTTAACTGTGCAGATATTGCAGATAGTGAGCCTGGCTAACTGTGCAGATATTGCAGATCGTGAGCATAGCTAACTGTGCAGATATTGCAGATAGTGAACATGGCTAACTGTGCAGACATTGCACAGATAGTGAGCGTGGCTAACTACAGATATTGCAGATAGTGAGTGTGGCTAACTGCAGATAATGTACAGATAGTGAGCGTGGCTAACTGTGCAGATATTGCACAGATAGTTAGCCTGGCTAACTGTGCAGATGTTGCAGATAGTGAGCGTGGCTAACTGTACAGATATTGCACAGATAGCCTGGCTAACTGTGCACATATTGCAGAAAGTGTGCATGGCTAACTGTACAGATATTGCAGATAGTGAGCATGGCTAACTGTGCAGATATTGCAGATAGTGAGCCTGGCGAACTGTGCAGCTATTGCACAGATAGTGAGCCTGGCTAACTGTGCAGATAGTGAGCGTGGTTAACTGTGCAGATATTGCAGATAGTGAGCCTGGCTAACTGTATAGATATTGCACAAATAGCCTGGCTAACTGTGCAGATATTGCAGATAGTGAGCCTAGCTAACTGTGCAGATACTGCACAGATAATGGGCGTGGCCAACTGTGCAGATATTGCAGATCGTGAGAATGGCTAACTGCAGATATGGCACAGATCGTGAGCGTGGCGAACTGTGCAGATATTGCAGATAGTGAACATGGCTAATTGTACAGATATTGCAGAAAGTGAGCATGGCTAACTGTGCAGATATTGCACAGATCGTGAGCGTGGCTAACTGTGCAGATATTGCAGATAGTGAGCATGGCTAACTGCAGATATTGCAGATAGTGAGCGTGACTAACTATCTGTGCAATATCTGTACAGTTAGTCACGCTCACTATCTGTGCAATATCTGTACAGTGAGCCTGGCTTACTGTGCAGATTTTGCAGTTATTGAGCGTGTCTAACTGTGCAGATGTTGCACAGATAGTGTGCGTGGCTAACTGTACAGATATTGCAGATAGTGAGCGTGGCTAACTGCAGATATTGCAAAGACAGTGAGCATGGCTAACTGTGCAGATATTGCATAGAGAGTGAGCATGGCGAACTGTGCTTATATTGCACAGATAGTGAGCGTGACTAACTATCTGTGCAATATCTGTACAGTAAGCCACGCTCACTATCTGTGCAATATCTGCACAGTTAGCCACGCTCACTATCTGCAAAATCTGCATAGTTAGCCAGGCTCATTGTACAGATATTGCCCAATATCTGCAGTTAGCCAGACTCACTATCTGTGCAATATCTGCACAGTTTGCAGATATTGCAGATAGTGAGCATGGCTAACTGTGCAGATATTGCACAGATAGTGAGTGTGGCTAACTGCAGATATTGTACAGATAGTTAGCCTGGCTAACTGTGCAGATATTGCACAGATAGTGGGCGTGGCTAACTGTGCAGATATTGCACAGATAGTGAGCATGGCTAACTGTGCAGATATTGCAGATCTTGAGCATGGCTAACTGTGCAGATATTGCAGATAGTGAGCGTGGCTAACTGTGCAGATATTTCACAGATAGTGAGCGTGGCTAACTGTACAGGTATTGCACAGATAGTGAACCTGGCTAACTGTGTAGATATTGAGCGTAGTTAACTGTACAGATATTGCGGATAGTGAGCGTGGCAAACTGTGCAGATAGTGAGCCTGGCTAACTGTACAGATATTGCACAAATAGCCTGGCTAACTGTGCAGATATTGCAGATAGTGAGCCTGGCTAACTGTGCAGATATTGCACAGATAATGCGCGTGGCCAACTGTGCAGATCGTGAGCGTGGCGAATTGTGCAGATATTGCAGATAGTGAACATGGCTAACTGTACAGATATTGCAGATAGTGAGCATGGCCAGCTGTGCAGATATTGCACAGATCGTGAGCGTGGCTAACTGTGCAGATATTGCAGATAGTGAGCGCGTGACTAACTGTGCAGATATTGCACAATTAGTGAGCCTGGCTAACAGTGTAGATAATGCAAAGATAGTGAGCATGGCTATCTGTGCAGATATTGCAGATAGTGAACATGGCTAACTGTACAGATATTGCAGATAGTGAGCATGGCTAACTGCAGATATTGCAGATAGTGAGCGTTACTAACTATCTGTGCAATATCTGTACAGTTAGTCACGCTCACTATCTGTGCAATATCTGTACAGTCAGCCTGGCTAACTGTGCAGATTTTGCAGATAGTGAGCGTGACTAACTGTGCAGATATTGCACAGATCGTGAGCGTGGCTAACTGTGCAGATATTGCAGATAGTGAGCCTGGCTAACTGTGCAGATATTGCAGATCGTGAGCATGGCTAACTGTGCAGATATTGCAGATAGTAAACATGGCTAACTGTGCAGACATTGCACAGATAGTGAGCGTGGCTAACTACAGATATTGCAGATAGTGAGTGTGGCTAACTGCAGATATTGTACAGATAGTGAGCCTGGCTAACTGTGCAGATATTGCACAGATAGTGGGCGTGGCTTACATTGCAGATTTTGCATATAGTGAGCGTGACTAACTGTGCAGATATTGCACCGATCGTGAGCGTGGCTAACTGTGCAGTTATTGCAGATCGTGAGCATGGCTAACTGTGCAGATATTGCAGATAGTGAGCGTGGCTAATTGTGCAGATATTGCACAGATAGTGAGCGTGACTAACTGTACAGATATTGCACAGATAGTGAGCGTGACGAACTGTACAGATATTGCACAGATAGTGAGTGTGGCTAACTGCAGATATTGTACAGATAGTGAGCCTGGCTAACTGTGCAGATATTGCACAGATAGTGAGCATGGCTAACTGTGCAGATATTGCAGATAGTGAGCGTGGCTAATTGTGCAGATATTGCACAGATAGTGAGCGTGACTAACCGTACAGATATTGCACAGATAGTGAGTGTGACTAACTGTACAGATATTGCACAGATAGTGAGCCTGGCTAACTGTGCAGATAGTGAGCGTGGTTAACTGCACAGATATTGCACAGATAGTGAGCGTGACTAACTGTGCAGATATCGCAGAAAGTGAGTCTGGCAAACTGTGCAGATATTGCACAGATATTGAGCGTGACGAACTCTACAGATAGTGAGCCTGGCTAACTGTGCAGATATAGCACAGATCGTGAGTCTGGCTAACTGTGCAGATATTGCAAAGATAGTGAGCCTAGCTAACGAGACAGATATTGCACAGAAAGTGAGCATGGCTAAATCTGCAGATATTGCAAAGAGAGTGAGCGTGACTAACTGTGCAGATATTGCACAGATAGTGAGCATGGCTAACTGTGCAGATATTGCAGAAAGTGAGCGTGGCTAACTGTGACGCTACTGCACAGATAGTGAGCATGACTAAATCTGCAGATATTGCACAGATAGTAAGTCTGGCTAACTGTGCAGATATTGCACAGATAGTGAGCCTAGCTAACTAGACAGATATTGCACAGAAAGTGAGCATGGCTAAATCTGCAGATATTGCAAAGAGAGTGAGCGTGACTAACTGTGCAGATATTGCACAGATAGTGAGCCTGGCTAACTGTACAGATATTGCAGAAAGTGAGCGTGGCTAACTGTGACGCTACTGCACAGATAGTGAGCATGACTAAATCTGCAGATATTGCACAGATAGTGAGCCTGGCTAACTGTGCAGATATTGCAGAAAGTGAGCGTGACTATCTGTGCAATATCTGTACAGTTAGTGAGCCTGGGTAACTGTGCAGATTTTGCAGACAGTGAGCGTGACTAACTGTGCACGAATTGCACAAATCGTGAGCGTGGCTAACTGTGCAGATATTGCACAGATAGCGAGTCTTGCTAACTGTAGATATTGCACAGATAGTGAATCTGTCAAACTGTACAGATATTGCACAGATAGTGAGCGTGACTCACTGTGCAGATATTGCACAGATAGTGAGCCTGGCTGACTGTGCAGATATTGCAGATAGTGAGTCTTGCTAACTGTGCAGACATTGCACAGATAGTGAGCGTGGCTAACTACAGATATTGCAGATAGTGAGTGTGGCTAACTGCAGATATTGCACAGATAGTGGGCGTGGCTAACTGTGCAGATTTTGCAGATAGTGAGCGTGACTAACTGTGCAGATATTGCACAGATCGTGAGCGTGTCTAACTGTGCAGATATTGCAGATAGTGAGCCTGGCTAACTGTGCAGATATTGCAGATCGTGAGCATGGCTAACTATGCAGATATTGCAGATAGTGAACAAAGCTAACTGTGCAGATATTGCACAGATAGTGAGCATGGCTAACTGTGCAGATATTGCAGATAGTGAGCGTGGCTAACTGTGCAGATATTGCACAGATGGTGAGCGTGGCTAACTGTACAGATATTGCACAGATAGTGAGCCTTGCTAACTGTGCAGATAGTGAGCGTGGTTAACTGTACAGATATTGCGGATAGTGAGCGTGGCAAACTGTGCAGATAGTGAGCCTGGCTAACTGTACAGATATTGGACAAATAGCCTGGCTAACTGTGCAGATATTGCAGATAGTGAGCCTGACTAACTGTGCAGATATTGCACAGATAATGAGCGTGGCCAACTGTGCAGATAGTGAGCGTGGCTAACTGTGCAGACATGGCACAGATCGTGAGCGTGGAGAACTGTGCAGATATTGCACATAGTGAACATGGCTAACTGTACAGATATTGCAGATAGTGAGCATGGCTAACTGTGCAGATATTGCAGATCGTGAGCATGGCTAACTGTGCAGATATTGCAGATAGTGAGCGTGGCTAACTGTGCAGATATTGCAGAAAGTGAGTCTGGCTAACTGTGCAGATATTGCACAGATATTGAGCGTGACTAACTCTACAGACAGTGAGCCTGGCTAACTGTGCAGATATAGCACAGATAGTGAGCCAGGCTAACTGTGCAGATATTGCACAGAAAGTGAGCCTAGCTAACTAGACAGATATTGCACAGAAAGTGAGCATGGCTAAATCTGCAGATATTGCAAAGATAGTGAGCCTGGCTTACTGTGCAGATATTGCAGATAGTGAGCATGACTATCTGCACAGATATTGCAGATAGTGAGCGTGGCCAACTGTGCTGATATTGCACAGATCGTCACGCTCACTATCTGCAATATCTGTACAGTTAGCCAGGCTCACTATCTGTGCAATATCTGTACAGTTAGCCAGGCTCACTATCTGTGCAATATCTGCAGTTAGCCATGCTCACTATCTGCAATATCTGCAAACTGTACAGATATTGCACAGATAGTGAGCATGGATAACCATGCAGATATTGCACAGATAGTGAGCCTGGCTAACTGTACAGATATTGCACAGATAGTGAGCCTGGCTAACTGTGCAGATATTGCAGATAGTGAGCCTGGCTAACTGTGCAGATATTTCACAGATAATGAGCGTGGCCAACTGTGCAGATATTGCAGATAGTGAACATGGCTAACTGTACAGATATTGCAGATAGAGAGCATGGCCAACTGTGCAGATATTGCAGATCGTGAGCATGGCTAACTGTGCAGATATTGCAGATCGTGAGCATGGCTAACTGTGCAGATATTGCAGATAGTAAACATGGCTAACTGTGCAGACATTGCACAGATAGTGAGCGTGGCTAACTACAGATATTGCAGATAGTGAGTGTGGCTATCTGCAGATATTGTACAGATAGTGAGCCTGGCTAACTGTGCAGATATTGCACAGATAGTGGGCGTGGCTAACAGTGCAGATTTTGCATATAGTGAGCGTGACTAACTGTGCAGATATTGCACAGATCGTGAGCGTGGCTAACTGTGCAGATATTGCAGATACTGAGCCTGGCTAACTGTGCAGATATTGCAGATAGTGAACATGGCTAACTGTGCAGACATTGCACAGATAGTGAGCGTGGCTAACTACAAATATTGCAGATAGTGAGTGTGGCTAACTGCAGATATTGTACAGATAGTGAGCCTGGCTAACTGTGCAGATATTGCACAGATAGTGGGCGTGGCTAACTGTGCAGATATTGCACAGATCGTGAGCGTGGCTAACTGTGCAGATATTGCAGATCTTGAGCATGGCTAACTGTGCAGATATTGCAGATAGTAAACATGGCTAACTGTGCAGACATTGCACAGATAGTGAGCATGGCTAACTGTGCAGATATTGCAGATAGTGAGCGTGGCTAATTGTGCAGATATTGCACAGATAGTGAGCGTGGCTAACTGTACAGATATTGCACAGATAGTGAGCGTGACTAACTGTACAGATATTGCACAGATAGTGAGCCTGGCTTACTGTGCAGATATTGCACAGATAGTGGGCGTGGCTAACTGTGCAGATTTTGCATATAATGAGCGTGACTAACTGTGCAGATATTGCACAGATCGTGAGCGTGGCTAACTGTGCAGATATTGCAGATCGTGAGCATGGCTAACTGTGCAGATATTGCAGATAGTAAACATGGCTAACTGTGCAGACATTGCACAGATAGTGAGCGTGGCTAACTACAGATATTGCAGATAGTGAGTGTGGCTAACTGCAGATATTGTACAGATAGTGAGCCTGGCTAACTGTGCAGATATTGTACAGATAGTGGGCGTGGCTAACTGTGCAGATATTGCAGATAGTGAGCCTGGCTAACTGTGCAGATAGTGAGCGTGGTTAACTGCACAGATATTGCGGGTAGTGAGCGTGGCAAACTGTGAAGATAGTGAGCCTAGCTGACTAGACAGATATTGCACAGAAAATGAGCATGGCTAAATCTGCAGATATTGCAAAGAGAGTGAGCGTGACTAACTGTGCAGATATTGCACAGATAGTGAGCCTGGCTAACTGTACAGATACTGCAGAAAGTGAGCGTGGCTAACTGTGACGCTACTGCACAGATAGTGAGCATGACTAAATCTGCAGATATTGCACAGATAGTGAGCCTGGCTAACTGTGCAGATATTGCAGAAAGTGAGCGTGACTATCTGTGCAATATCTGTACAGTTAGTGAGCCTGGCAAACTGTGCAGATTTTGCAGACAGTGAGCGTGACTAACTGTGCACGAATTGCACAAATCGTGAGCGTGGCTAACTGTGCAGATATTGCACAGACAGCGAGTCTTGCTAACTGTGTAGATATTGCACAGATAGTGAATCTGTCAAACTGTACAGATATTGCACAGATAGTGAGCGTGACTCACTGTGCAGATATTGCACAGATAGTGAGCCTGGCTGACTACAGATATTGCAGATAGTGAGTGTGGCTAACTGCAGATATTGTACAGATAGTGAGCCTGGCTAACTATGCAGATATTGCACAGATCGTGAGCGTGGCTAACTGTGCAGATATTGCAGATAGTGAGCCTGGCTAACTGTGCAGATATTGCAGATCGTGAGCATAGCTAACTGTGCAGATATTGCAGATAGTGAACATGGATAACTGTGCAGACATTGCACAGATAGTGAGCGTGGCTAACTACAGATATTGCAGATAGTGAGTGTGGCTAACTGTGCAGATTGCAGATAGTGAGCGCGTGACTAACTGTGCAGATATTGCACAATTAGTGAGCCTGGCTAACAGTGTAGATAATGCAAAGATAGTGAACATGGCTATCTGTGCAGATATTGCAGATAGTGAACATGGCTAACTGTACAGATATTGCAGATAGTGAGCATGGCTAACTGCAGATATTGCAGATAATGAGCGTGACTAACTATCTGTGCAATATCTGTACAGTTAGTCACGCTCACTATCTGTGCAATATCTGTACAGTGAGCCTGGCTAACTGTGCAGATTTTGCAGATAGTGAGCGTGACTAACTGTGCAGATATTGCACAGATCGTGAGCGTGGTTAACTGTGCAGATATTGCAGATAGTGAGCCTGGCTAACTGTGCAGATATTGCAGATCGTGAGCATAGCTAACTGTGCAGATATTGCAGATAGTGAACATGGCTAACTGTGCAGACATTGCACAGATAGTGAGCGTGGCTAACTACAGATATTGCAGATAGTGAGTGTGGCTAACTGCAGATAATGTACAGATAGTGAGCGTGGCTAACTGTGCAGATATTGCACAGATAGTTAGCCTGGCTAACTGTGCAGATGTTGCAGATAGTGAGCGTGGCTAACTGTACAGATATTGCACAGATAGCCTGGCTAACTGTGCACATATTGCAGAAAGTGTGCATGGCTAACTGTACAGATATTGCAGATAGTGAGCATGGCTAACTGTGCAGATATTGCAGATAGTGAGCCTGGCGAACTGTGCAGCTATTGCACAGATAGTGAGCCTGGCTAACTGTGCAGATAGTGAGCGTGGTTAACTGTGCAGATATTGCAGATAGTGAGCCTGGCTAACTGTATAGATATTGCACAAATAGCCTGGCTAACTGTGCAGATATTGCAGATAGTGAGCCTAGCTAACTGTGCAGATACTGCACAGATAATGGGCGTGGCCAACTGTGCAGATATTGCAGATCGTGAGAATGGCTAACTGCAGATATGGCACAGATCGTGAGCGTGGCGAACTGTGCAGATATTGCAGATAGTGAACATGGCTAATTGTACAGATATTGCAGAAAGTGAGCATGGCTCACTGTGCAGATATTGCACAGATCGTGAGCGTGGCTAACTGTGCAGATATTGCAGATAGTGAGCATGGCTAACTGCAGATATTGCAGATAGTGAGCGTGACTAACTATCTGTGCAATATCTGTACAGTTAGTCACGCTCACTATCTGTGCAATATCTGTACAGTGAGCCTGGCTTACTGTGCAGATTTTGCAGTTATTGAGCGTGTCTAACTGTGCAGATGTTGCACAGATAGTGTGCGTGGCTAACTGTACAGATATTGCAGATAGTGAGCGTGGCTAACTGCAGATATTGCAAAGACAGTGAGCATGGCTAACTGTGCAGATATTGCATAGAGAGTGAGCATGGCGAACTGTGCTTATATTGCACAGATAGTGAGCGTGACTAACTATCTGTGCAATATCTGTACAGTAAGCCACGCTCACTATCTGTGCAATATCTGCACAGTTAGCCACGCTCACTATCTGCAAAATCTGCATAGTTAGCCAGGCTCATTGTACAGATATTGCCCAATATCTGCAGTTAGCCAGACTCACTATCTGTGCAATATCTGCACAGTTTGCAGATATTGCAGATAGTGAGCATGGCTAACTGTGCAGATATTGCACAGATAGTGAGTGTGGCTAACTGCAGATATTGTACAGATAGTTAGCCTGGCTAACTGTGCAGATATTGCACAGATAGTGGGCGTGGCTAACTGTGCAGATATTGCACAGATAGTGAGCATGGCTAACTGTGCAGATATTGCAGATCTTGAGCATGGCTAACTGTGCAGATATTGCAGATAGTGAGCGTGGCTAACTGTGCAGATATTTCACAGATAGTGAGCGTGGCTAACTGTACAGGTATTGCACAGATAGTGAACCTGGCTAACTGTGTAGATATTGAGCGTAGTTAACTGTACAGATATTGCGGATAGTGAGCGTGGCAAACTGTGCAGATAGTGAGCCTGGCTAACTGTACAGATATTGCACAAATAGCCTGGCTAACTGTGCAGATATTGCAGATAGTGAGCCTGGCTAACTGTGCAGATATTGCACAGATAATGCGCGTGGCCAACTGTGCAGATCGTGAGCGTGGCGAATTGTGCAGATATTGCAGATAGTGAACATGGCTAACTGTACAGATATTGCAGATAGTGAGCATGGCCAGCTGTGCAGATATTGCACAGATCGTGAGCGTGGCTAACTGTGCAGATATTGCAGATAGTGAGCGCGTGACTAACTGTGCAGATATTGCACAATTAGTGAGCCTGGCTAACAGTGTAGATAATGCAAAGATAGTGAGCATGGCTATCTGTGCAGATATTGCAGATAGTGAACATGGCTAACTGTACAGATATTGCAGATAGTGAGCATGGCTAACTGCAGATATTGCAGATAGTGAGCGTTACTAACTATCTGTGCAATATCTGTACAGTTAGTCACGCTCACTATCTGTGCAATATCTGTACAGTCAGCCTGGCTAACTGTGCAGATTTTGCAGATAGTGAGCGTGACTAACTGTGCAGATATTGCACAGATCGTGAGCGTGGCTAACTGTGCAGATATTGCAGATAGTGAGCCTGGCTAACTGTGCAGATATTGCAGATCGTGAGCATGGCTAACTGTGCAGATATTGCAGATAGTAAACATGGCTAACTGTGCAGACATTGCACAGATAGTGAGCGTGGCTAACTACAGATATTGCAGATAGTGAGTGTGGCTAACTGCAGATATTGTACAGATAGTGAGCCTGGCTAACTGTGCAGATATTGCACAGATAGTGGGCGTGGCTTACATTGCAGATTTTGCATATAGTGAGCGTGACTAACTGTGCAGATATTGCACCGATCGTGAGCGTGGCTAACTGTGCAGTTATTGCAGATCGTGAGCATGGCTAACTGTGCAGATATTGCAGATAGTGAGCGTGGCTAATTGTGCAGATATTGCACAGATAGTGAGCGTGACTAACTGTACAGATATTGCACAGATAGTGAGCGTGACGAACTGTACAGATATTGCACAGATAGTGAGTGTGGCTAACTGCAGATATTGTACAGATAGTGAGCCTGGCTAACTGTGCAGATATTGCACAGATAGTGAGCATGGCTAACTGTGCAGATATTGCAGATAGTGAGCGTGGCTAATTGTGCAGATATTGCACAGATAGTGAGCGTGACTAACCGTACAGATATTGCACAGATAGTGAGTGTGACTAACTGTACAGATATTGCACAGATAGTGAGCCTGGCTAACTGTGCAGATAGTGAGCGTGGTTAACTGCACAGATATTGCACAGATAGTGAGCGTGACTAACTGTGCAGATATCGCAGAAAGTGAGTCTGGCAAACTGTGCAGATATTGCACAGATATTGAGCGTGACGAACTCTACAGATAGTGAGCCTGGCTAACTGTGCAGATATAGCACAGATCGTGAGTCTGGCTAACTGTGCAGATATTGCAAAGATAGTGAGCCTAGCTAACGAGACAGATATTGCACAGAAAGTGAGCATGGCTAAATCTGCAGATATTGCAAAGAGAGTGAGCGTGACTAACTGTGCAGATATTGCACAGATAGTGAGCATGGCTAACTGTGCAGATATTGCAGAAAGTGAGCGTGGCTAACTGTGACGCTACTGCACAGATAGTGAGCATGACTAAATCTGCAGATATTGCACAGATAGTAAGTCTGGCTAACTGTGCAGATATTGCACAGATAGTGAGCCTAGCTAACTAGACAGATATTGCACAGAAAGTGAGCATGGCTAAATCTGCAGATATTGCAAAGAGAGTGAGCGTGACTAACTGTGCAGATATTGCACAGATAGTGAGCCTGGCTAACTGTACAGATATTGCAGAAAGTGAGCGTGGCTAACTGTGACGCTACTGCACAGATAGTGAGCATGACTAAATCTGCAGATATTGCACAGATAGTGAGCCTGGCTAACTGTGCAGATATTGCAGAAAGTGAGCGTGACTATCTGTGCAATATCTGTACAGTTAGTGAGCCTGGGTAACTGTGCAGATTTTGCAGACAGTGAGCGTGACTAACTGTGCACGAATTGCACAAATCGTGAGCGTGGCTAACTGTGCAGATATTGCACAGATAGCGAGTCTTGCTAACTGTAGATATTGCACAGATAGTGAATCTGTCAAACTGTACAGATATTGCACAGATAGTGAGCGTGACTCACTGTGCAGATATTGCACAGATAGTGAGCCTGGCTGACTGTGCAGATATTGCAGATAGTGAGTCTTGCTAACTGTGCAGACATTGCACAGATAGTGAGCGTGGCTAACTACAGATATTGCAGATAGTGAGTGTGGCTAACTGCAGATATTGCACAGATAGTGGGCGTGGCTAACTGTGCAGATTTTGCAGATAGTGAGCGTGACTAACTGTGCAGATATTGCACAGATCGTGAGCGTGTCTAACTGTGCAGATATTGCAGATAGTGAGCCTGGCTAACTGTGCAGATATTGCAGATCGTGAGCATGGCTAACTATGCAGATATTGCAGATAGTGAACAAAGCTAACTGTGCAGATATTGCACAGATAGTGAGCATGGCTAACTGTGCAGATATTGCAGATAGTGAGCGTGGCTAACTGTGCAGATATTGCACAGATGGTGAGCGTGGCTAACTGTACAGATATTGCACAGATAGTGAGCCTTGCTAACTGTGCAGATAGTGAGCGTGGTTAACTGTACAGATATTGCGGATAGTGAGCGTGGCAAACTGTGCAGATAGTGAGCCTGGCTAACTGTACAGATATTGGACAAATAGCCTGGCTAACTGTGCAGATATTGCAGATAGTGAGCCTGACTAACTGTGCAGATATTGCACAGATAATGAGCGTGGCCAACTGTGCAGATAGTGAGCGTGGCTAACTGTGCAGACATGGCACAGATCGTGAGCGTGGAGAACTGTGCAGATATTGCACATAGTGAACATGGCTAACTGTACAGATATTGCAGATAGTGAGCATGGCTAACTGTGCAGATATTGCAGATCGTGAGCATGGCTAACTGTGCAGATATTGCAGATAGTGAGCGTGGCTAACTGTGCAGATATTGCAGAAAGTGAGTCTGGCTAACTGTGCAGATATTGCACAGATATTGAGCGTGACTAACTCTACAGACAGTGAGCCTGGCTAAC
The DNA here is from genome assembly GCF_044704955.1 of Pristiophorus japonicus. Lineage (NCBI taxonomy): Eukaryota > Metazoa > Chordata > Chondrichthyes > Pristiophoridae > Pristiophorus > Pristiophorus japonicus. The sequence continues at coordinate 135,193,943 of NC_091987.1, read as the reverse complement.
TGTGCAGATATAGCACAGATAGTGAGCCAGGCTAACTGTGCAGATATTGCACAGAAAGTGAGCCTAGCTAACTAGACAGATATTGCACAGAAAGTGAGCATGGCTAAATCTGCAGATATTGCAAAGATAGTGAGCCTGGCTTACTGTGCAGATATTGCAGATAGTGAGCATGACTATCTGCACAGATATTGCAGATAGTGAGCGTGGCCAACTGTGCTGATATTGCACAGATCGTCACGCTCACTATCTGCAATATCTGTACAGTTAGCCAGGCTCACTATCTGTGCAATATCTGTACAGTTAGCCAGGCTCACTATCTGTGCAATATCTGCAGTTAGCCATGCTCACTATCTGCAATATCTGCAAACTGTACAGATATTGCACAGATAGTGAGCATGGATAACCATGCAGATATTGCACAGATAGTGAGCCTGGCTAACTGTACAGATATTGCACAGATAGTGAGCCTGGCTAACTGTGCAGATATTGCAGATAGTGAGCCTGGCTAACTGTGCAGATATTTCACAGATAATGAGCGTGGCCAACTGTGCAGATATTGCAGATAGTGAACATGGCTAACTGTACAGATATTGCAGATAGAGAGCATGGCCAACTGTGCAGATATTGCAGATCGTGAGCATGGCTAACTGTGCAGATATTGCAGATCGTGAGCATGGCTAACTGTGCAGATATTGCAGATAGTAAACATGGCTAACTGTGCAGACATTGCACAGATAGTGAGCGTGGCTAACTACAGATATTGCAGATAGTGAGTGTGGCTATCTGCAGATATTGTACAGATAGTGAGCCTGGCTAACTGTGCAGATATTGCACAGATAGTGGGCGTGGCTAACAGTGCAGATTTTGCATATAGTGAGCGTGACTAACTGTGCAGATATTGCACAGATCGTGAGCGTGGCTAACTGTGCAGATATTGCAGATACTGAGCCTGGCTAACTGTGCAGATATTGCAGATAGTGAACATGGCTAACTGTGCAGACATTGCACAGATAGTGAGCGTGGCTAACTACAAATATTGCAGATAGTGAGTGTGGCTAACTGCAGATATTGTACAGATAGTGAGCCTGGCTAACTGTGCAGATATTGCACAGATAGTGGGCGTGGCTAACTGTGCAGATATTGCACAGATCGTGAGCGTGGCTAACTGTGCAGATATTGCAGATCTTGAGCATGGCTAACTGTGCAGATATTGCAGATAGTAAACATGGCTAACTGTGCAGACATTGCACAGATAGTGAGCATGGCTAACTGTGCAGATATTGCAGATAGTGAGCGTGGCTAATTGTGCAGATATTGCACAGATAGTGAGCGTGGCTAACTGTACAGATATTGCACAGATAGTGAGCGTGACTAACTGTACAGATATTGCACAGATAGTGAGCCTGGCTTACTGTGCAGATATTGCACAGATAGTGGGCGTGGCTAACTGTGCAGATTTTGCATATAATGAGCGTGACTAACTGTGCAGATATTGCACAGATCGTGAGCGTGGCTAACTGTGCAGATATTGCAGATCGTGAGCATGGCTAACTGTGCAGATATTGCAGATAGTAAACATGGCTAACTGTGCAGACATTGCACAGATAGTGAGCGTGGCTAACTACAGATATTGCAGATAGTGAGTGTGGCTAACTGCAGATATTGTACAGATAGTGAGCCTGGCTAACTGTGCAGATATTGTACAGATAGTGGGCGTGGCTAACTGTGCAGATATTGCAGATAGTGAGCCTGGCTAACTGTGCAGATAGTGAGCGTGGTTAACTGCACAGATATTGCGGGTAGTGAGCGTGGCAAACTGTGAAGATAGTGAGCCTAGCTGACTAGACAGATATTGCACAGAAAATGAGCATGGCTAAATCTGCAGATATTGCAAAGAGAGTGAGCGTGACTAACTGTGCAGATATTGCACAGATAGTGAGCCTGGCTAACTGTACAGATACTGCAGAAAGTGAGCGTGGCTAACTGTGACGCTACTGCACAGATAGTGAGCATGACTAAATCTGCAGATATTGCACAGATAGTGAGCCTGGCTAACTGTGCAGATATTGCAGAAAGTGAGCGTGACTATCTGTGCAATATCTGTACAGTTAGTGAGCCTGGCAAACTGTGCAGATTTTGCAGACAGTGAGCGTGACTAACTGTGCACGAATTGCACAAATCGTGAGCGTGGCTAACTGTGCAGATATTGCACAGACAGCGAGTCTTGCTAACTGTGTAGATATTGCACAGATAGTGAATCTGTCAAACTGTACAGATATTGCACAGATAGTGAGCGTGACTCACTGTGCAGATATTGCACAGATAGTGAGCCTGGCTGACTACAGATATTGCAGATAGTGAGTGTGGCTAACTGCAGATATTGTACAGATAGTGAGCCTGGCTAACTATGCAGATATTGCACAGATCGTGAGCGTGGCTAACTGTGCAGATATTGCAGATAGTGAGCCTGGCTAACTGTGCAGATATTGCAGATCGTGAGCATAGCTAACTGTGCAGATATTGCAGATAGTGAACATGGATAACTGTGCAGACATTGCACAGATAGTGAGCGTGGCTAACTACAGATATTGCAGATAGTGAGTGTGGCTAACTGTGCAGATTGCAGATAGTGAGCGCGTGACTAACTGTGCAGATATTGCACAATTAGTGAGCCTGGCTAACAGTGTAGATAATGCAAAGATAGTGAACATGGCTATCTGTGCAGATATTGCAGATAGTGAACATGGCTAACTGTACAGATATTGCAGATAGTGAGCATGGCTAACTGCAGATATTGCAGATAATGAGCGTGACTAACTATCTGTGCAATATCTGTACAGTTAGTCACGCTCACTATCTGTGCAATATCTGTACAGTGAGCCTGGCTAACTGTGCAGATTTTGCAGATAGTGAGCGTGACTAACTGTGCAGATATTGCACAGATCGTGAGCGTGGTTAACTGTGCAGATATTGCAGATAGTGAGCCTGGCTAACTGTGCAGATATTGCAGATCGTGAGCATAGCTAACTGTGCAGATATTGCAGATAGTGAACATGGCTAACTGTGCAGACATTGCACAGATAGTGAGCGTGGCTAACTACAGATATTGCAGATAGTGAGTGTGGCTAACTGCAGATAATGTACAGATAGTGAGCGTGGCTAACTGTGCAGATATTGCACAGATAGTTAGCCTGGCTAACTGTGCAGATGTTGCAGATAGTGAGCGTGGCTAACTGTACAGATATTGCACAGATAGCCTGGCTAACTGTGCACATATTGCAGAAAGTGTGCATGGCTAACTGTACAGATATTGCAGATAGTGAGCATGGCTAACTGTGCAGATATTGCAGATAGTGAGCCTGGCGAACTGTGCAGCTATTGCACAGATAGTGAGCCTGGCTAACTGTGCAGATAGTGAGCGTGGTTAACTGTGCAGATATTGCAGATAGTGAGCCTGGCTAACTGTATAGATATTGCACAAATAGCCTGGCTAACTGTGCAGATATTGCAGATAGTGAGCCTAGCTAACTGTGCAGATACTGCACAGATAATGGGCGTGGCCAACTGTGCAGATATTGCAGATCGTGAGAATGGCTAACTGCAGATATGGCACAGATCGTGAGCGTGGCGAACTGTGCAGATATTGCAGATAGTGAACATGGCTAATTGTACAGATATTGCAGAAAGTGAGCATGGCTCACTGTGCAGATATTGCACAGATCGTGAGCGTGGCTAACTGTGCAGATATTGCAGATAGTGAGCATGGCTAACTGCAGATATTGCAGATAGTGAGCGTGACTAACTATCTGTGCAATATCTGTACAGTTAGTCACGCTCACTATCTGTGCAATATCTGTACAGTGAGCCTGGCTTACTGTGCAGATTTTGCAGTTATTGAGCGTGTCTAACTGTGCAGATGTTGCACAGATAGTGTGCGTGGCTAACTGTACAGATATTGCAGATAGTGAGCGTGGCTAACTGCAGATATTGCAAAGACAGTGAGCATGGCTAACTGTGCAGATATTGCATAGAGAGTGAGCATGGCGAACTGTGCTTATATTGCACAGATAGTGAGCGTGACTAACTATCTGTGCAATATCTGTACAGTAAGCCACGCTCACTATCTGTGCAATATCTGCACAGTTAGCCACGCTCACTATCTGCAAAATCTGCATAGTTAGCCAGGCTCATTGTACAGATATTGCCCAATATCTGCAGTTAGCCAGACTCACTATCTGTGCAATATCTGCACAGTTTGCAGATATTGCAGATAGTGAGCATGGCTAACTGTGCAGATATTGCACAGATAGTGAGTGTGGCTAACTGCAGATATTGTACAGATAGTTAGCCTGGCTAACTGTGCAGATATTGCACAGATAGTGGGCGTGGCTAACTGTGCAGATATTGCACAGATAGTGAGCATGGCTAACTGTGCAGATATTGCAGATCTTGAGCATGGCTAACTGTGCAGATATTGCAGATAGTGAGCGTGGCTAACTGTGCAGATATTTCACAGATAGTGAGCGTGGCTAACTGTACAGGTATTGCACAGATAGTGAACCTGGCTAACTGTGTAGATATTGAGCGTAGTTAACTGTACAGATATTGCGGATAGTGAGCGTGGCAAACTGTGCAGATAGTGAGCCTGGCTAACTGTACAGATATTGCACAAATAGCCTGGCTAACTGTGCAGATATTGCAGATAGTGAGCCTGGCTAACTGTGCAGATATTGCACAGATAATGCGCGTGGCCAACTGTGCAGATCGTGAGCGTGGCGAATTGTGCAGATATTGCAGATAGTGAACATGGCTAACTGTACAGATATTGCAGATAGTGAGCATGGCCAGCTGTGCAGATATTGCACAGATCGTGAGCGTGGCTAACTGTGCAGATATTGCAGATAGTGAGCGCGTGACTAACTGTGCAGATATTGCACAATTAGTGAGCCTGGCTAACAGTGTAGATAATGCAAAGATAGTGAGCATGGCTATCTGTGCAGATATTGCAGATAGTGAACATGGCTAACTGTACAGATATTGCAGATAGTGAGCATGGCTAACTGCAGATATTGCAGATAGTGAGCGTTACTAACTATCTGTGCAATATCTGTACAGTTAGTCACGCTCACTATCTGTGCAATATCTGTACAGTCAGCCTGGCTAACTGCAGATTTTGCAGATAGTGAGCGTGACTAACTGTGCAGATATTGCACAGATCGTGAGCGTGGCTAACTGTGCAGATATTGCAGATAGTGAGCCTGGCTAACTGTGCAGATATTGCAGATCGTGAGCATGGCTAACTGTGCAGATATTGCAGATAGTAAACATGGCTAACTGTGCAGACATTGCACAGATAGTGAGCGTGGCTAACTACAGATATTGCAGATAGTGAGTGTGGCTAACTGCAGATATTGTACAGATAGTGAGCCTGGCTAACTGTGCAGATATTGCACAGATAGTGGGCGTGGCTTACATTGCAGATTTTGCATATAGTGAGCGTGACTAACTGTGCAGATATTGCACCGATCGTGAGCGTGGCTAACTGTGCAGTTATTGCAGATCGTGAGCATGGCTAACTGTGCAGATATTGCAGATAGTGAGCGTGGCTAATTGTGCAGATATTGCACAGATAGTGAGCGTGACTAACTGTACAGATATTGCACAGATAGTGAGCGTGACGAACTGTACAGATATTGCACAGATAGTGAGTGTGGCTAACTGCAGATATTGTACAGATAGTGAGCCTGGCTAACTGTGCAGATATTGCACAGATAGTGAGCATGGCTAACTGTGCAGATATTGCAGATAGTGAGCGTGGCTAATTGTGCAGATATTGCACAGATAGTGAGCGTGACTAACCGTACAGATATTGCACAGATAGTGAGTGTGACTAACTGTACAGATATTGCACAGATAGTGAGCCTGGCTAACTGTGCAGATAGTGAGCGTGGTTAACTGCACAGATATTGCACAGATAGTGAGCGTGACTAACTGTGCAGATATCGCAGAAAGTGAGTCTGGCAAACTGTGCAGATATTGCACAGATATTGAGCGTGACGAACTCTACAGATAGTGAGCCTGGCTAACTGTGCAGATATAGCACAGATCGTGAGTCTGGCTAACTGTGCAGATATTGCAAAGATAGTGAGCCTAGCTAACGAGACAGATATTGCACAGAAAGTGAGCATGGCTAAATCTGCAGATATTGCAAAGAGAGTGAGCGTGACTAACTGTGCAGATATTGCACAGATAGTGAGCATGGCTAACTGTGCAGATATTGCAGAAAGTGAGCGTGGCTAACTGTGACGCTACTGCACAGATAGTGAGCATGACTAAATCTGCAGATATTGCACAGATAGTAAGTCTGGCTAACTGTGCAGATATTGCACAGATAGTGAGCCTAGCTAACTAGACAGATATTGCACAGAAAGTGAGCATGGCTAAATCTGCAGATATTGCAAAGAGAGTGAGCGTGACTAACTGTGCAGATATTGCACAGATAGTGAGCCTGGCTAACTGTACAGATATTGCAGAAAGTGAGCGTGGCTAACTGTGACGCTACTGCACAGATAGTGAGCATGACTAAATCTGCAGATATTGCACAGATAGTGAGCCTGGCTAACTGTGCAGATATTGCAGAAAGTGAGCGTGACTATCTGTGCAATATCTGTACAGTTAGTGAGCCTGGGTAACTGTGCAGATTTTGCAGACAGTGAGCGTGACTAACTGTGCACGAATTGCACAAATCGTGAGCGTGGCTAACTGTGCAGATATTGCACAGATAGCGAGTCTTGCTAACTGTAGATATTGCACAGATAGTGAATCTGTCAAACTGTACAGATATTGCACAGATAGTGAGCGTGACTCACTGTGCAGATATTGCACAGATAGTGAGCCTGGCTGACTGTGCAGATATTGCAGATAGTGAGTCTTGCTAACTGTGCAGACATTGCACAGATAGTGAGCGTGGCTAACTACAGATATTGCAGATAGTGAGTGTGGCTAACTGCAGATATTGCACAGATAGTGGGCGTGGCTAACTGTGCAGATTTTGCAGATAGTGAGCGTGACTAACTGTGCAGATATTGCACAGATCGTGAGCGTGTCTAACTGTGCAGATATTGCAGATAGTGAGCCTGGCTAACTGTGCAGATATTGCAGATCGTGAGCATGGCTAACTATGCAGATATTGCAGATAGTGAACAAAGCTAACTGTGCAGATATTGCACAGATAGTGAGCATGGCTAACTGTGCAGATATTGCAGATAGTGAGCGTGGCTAACTGTGCAGATATTGCACAGATGGTGAGCGTGGCTAACTGTACAGATATTGCACAGATAGTGAGCCTTGCTAACTGTGCAGATAGTGAGCGTGGTTAACTGTACAGATATTGCGGATAGTGAGCGTGGCAAACTGTGCAGATAGTGAGCCTGGCTAACTGTACAGATATTGGACAAATAGCCTGGCTAACTGTGCAGATATTGCAGATAGTGAGCCTGACTAACTGTGCAGATATTGCACAGATAATGAGCGTGGCCAACTGTGCAGATAGTGAGCGTGGCTAACTGTGCAGACATGGCACAGATCGTGAGCGTGGAGAACTGTGCAGATATTGCAGATAGTGAACATGGCTAACTGTACAGATATTGCAGATAGTGAGCATGGCTAACTGTGCAGATATTGCAGATCGTGAGCATGGCTAACTGTGCAGATATTGCAGATAGTGAGCGTGGCTAACTGTGCAGATATTGCAGAAAGTGAGTCTGGCTAACTGTGCAGATATTGCACAGATATTGAGCGTGACTAACTCTACAGACAGTGAGCCTGGCTAACTGTGCAGATATAGCACAGATAGTGAGCCAGGCTAACTGTGCAGATATTGCACAGAAAGTGAGCCTAGCTAACTAGACAGATATTGCACAGAAAGTCAGCATGGCTAAATCTGCAGATATTGCAAAGATAGTGAGCCTGGCTTACTGTGCAGATATTGCAGATAGTGAGCATGACTATCTGCACAGATATTGCAGATAGTGAGCGTGGCCAACTGTGCTGATATTGCACAGATCGTCACGCTCACTATCTGCAATATCTGTACAGTTAGCCAGGCTCACTATCTGTGCAATATCTGTACAGTTAGCCAGGCTCACTATCTGTGCAATATCTGCAGTTAGCCATGCTCACTATCTGCAATATCTGCAAACTGTACAGATATTGCACAGATAGTGAGCATGGATAACCATGCAGATATTGCACAGATAGTGAGCCTGGCTAACTGTACAGATATTGCACAGATAGTGAGCCTGGCTAACTGTGCAGATATTGCAGATAGTGAGCCTGGCTAACTGTGCAGATATTTCACAGATAATGAGCGTGGCCAACTGTGCAGATATTGCAGATAGTGAACATGGCTAACTGTACAGATATTGCAGATAGAGAGCATGGCCAACTGTGCAGATATTGCAGATCGTGAGCATGGCTAACTGTGCAGATATTGCAGATCGTGAGCATGGCTAACTGTGCAGATATTGCAGATAGTAAACATGGCTAACTGTGCAGACATTGCACAGATAGTGAGCGTGGCTAACTACAGATATTGCAGATAGTGAGTGTGGCTATCTGCAGATATTGTACAGATAGTGAGCCTGGCTAACTGTGCAGATATTGCACAGATAGTGGGCGTGGCTAACAGTGCAGATTTTGCATATAGTGAGCGTGACTAACTGTGCAGATATTGCACAGATCGTGAGCGTGGCTAACTGTGCAGATATTGCAGATACTGAGCCTGGCTAACTGTGCAGATATTGCAGATAGTGAACATGGCTAACTGTGCAGACATTGCACAGATAGTGAGCGTGGCTAACTACAAATATTGCAGATAGTGAGTGTGGCTAACTGCAGATATTGTACAGATAGTGAGCCTGGCTAACTGTGCAGATATTGCACAGATAGTGGGCGTGGCTAACTGTGCAGATATTGCACAGATCGTGAGCGTGGCTAACTGTGCAGATATTGCAGATCTTGAGCATGGCTAACTGTGCAGATATTGCAGATAGTAAACATGGCTAACTGTGCAGACATTGCACAGATAGTGAGCATGGCTAACTGTGCAGATATTGCAGATAGTGAGCGTGGCTAATTGTGCAGATATTGCACAGATAGTGAGCGTGGCTAACTGTACAGATATTGCACAGATAGTGAGCGTGACTAACTGTACAGATATTGCACAGATAGTGAGCCTGGCTTACTGTGCAGATATTGCACAGATAGTGGGCGTGGCTAACTGTGCAGATTTTGCATATAATGAGCGTGACTAACTGTGCAGATATTGCACAGATCGTGAGCGTGGCTAACTGTGCAGATATTGCAGATCGTGAGCATGGCTAACTGTGCAGATATTGCAGATAGTAAACATGGCTAACTGTGCAGACATTGCACAGATAGTGAGCGTGGCTAACTACAGATATTGCAGATAGTGAGTGTGGCTAACTGCAGATATTGTACAGATAGTGAGCCTGGCTAACTGTGCAGATATTGTACAGATAGTGGGCGTGGCTAACTGTGCAGATATTGCAGATAGTGAGCCTGGCTAACTGTGCAGATAGTGAGCGTGGTTAACTGCACAGATATTGCGGGTAGTGAGCGTGGCAAACTGTGAAGATAGTGAGCCTAGCTAACTAGACAGATATTGCACAGAAAATGAGCATGGCTAAATCTGCAGATATTGCAAAGAGAGTGAGCGTGACTAACTGTGCAGATATTGCACAGATAGTGAGCCTGGCTAACTGTACAGATACTGCAGAAAGTGAGCGTGGCTAACTGTGACGCTACTGCACAGATAGTGAGCATGACTAAATCTGCAGATATTGCACAGATAGTGAGCCTGGCTAACTGTGCAGATATTGCAGAAAGTGAGCGTGACTATCTGTGCAATATCTGTACAGTTAGTGAGCCTGGCAAACTGTGCAGATTTTGCAGACAGTGAGCGTGACTAACTGTGCACGAATTGCACAAATCGTGAGCGTGGCTAACTGTGCAGATATTGCACAGACAGCGAGTCTTGCTAACTGTGTAGATATTGCACAGATAGTGAATCTGTCAAACTGTACAGATATTGCACAGATAGTGAGCGTGACTCACTGTGCAGATATTGCACAGATAGTGAGCCTGGCTGACTACAGATATTGCAGATAGTGAGTGTGGCTAACTGCAGATATTGTACAGATAGTGAGCCTGGCTAACTATGCAGATATTGCACAGATCGTGAGCGTGGCTAACTGTGCAGATATTGCAGATAGTGAGCCTGGCTAACTGTGCAGATATTGCAGATCGTGAGCATAGCTAACTGTGCAGATATTGCAGATAGTGAACATGGATAACTGTGCAGACATTGCACAGATAGTGAGCGTGGCTAACTACAGATATTGCAGATAGTGAGTGTGGCTAACTGTGCAGATTGCAGATAGTGAGCGCGTGACTAACTGTGCAGATATTGCACAATTAGTGAGCCTGGCTAACAGTGTAGATAATGCAAAGATAGTGAACATGGCTATCTGTGCAGATATTGCAGATAGTGAACATGGCTAACTGTACAGATATTGCAGATAGTGAGCATGGCTAACTGCAGATATTGCAGATAATGAGCGTGACTAACTATCTGTGCAATATCTGTACAGTTAGTCACGCTCACTATCTGTGCAATATCTGTACAGTGAGCCTGGCTAACTGTGCAGATTTTGCAGATAGTGAGCGTGACTAACTGTGCAGATATTGCACAGATCGTGAGCGTGGTTAACTGTGCAGATATTGCAGATAGTGAGCCTGGCTAACTGTGCAGATATTGCAGATCGTGAGCATAGCTAACTGTGCAGATATTGCAGATAGTGAACATGGCTAACTGTGCAGACATTGCACAGATAGTGAGCGTGGCTAACTACAGATATTGCAGATAGTGAGTGTGGCTAACTGCAGATAATGTACAGATAGTGAGCGTGGCTAACTGTGCAGATATTGCACAGATAGTTAGCCTGGCTAACTGTGCAGATGTTGCAGATAGTGAGCGTGGCTAACTGTACAGATATTGCACAGATAGCCTGGCTAACTGTGCACATATTGCAGAAAGTGTGCATGGCTAACTGTACAGATATTGCAGATAGTGAGCATGGCTAACTGTGCAGATATTGCAGATAGTGAGCCTGGCGAACTGTGCAGCTATTGCACAGATAGTGAGCCTGGCTAACTGTGCAGATAGTGAGCGTGGTTAACTGTGCAGATATTGCAGATAGTGAGCCTGGCTAACTGTATAGATATTGCACAAATAGCCTGGCTAACTGTGCAGATATTGCAGATAGTGAGCCTAGCTAACTGTGCAGATACTGCACAGATAATGGGCGTGGCCAACTGTGCAGATATTGCAGATCGTGAGAATGGCTAACTGCAGATATGGCACAGATCGTGAGCGTGGCGAACTGTGCAGATATTGCAGATAGTGAACATGGTTAATTGTACAGATATTGCAGAAAGTGAGCATGGCTCACTGTGCAGATATTGCACAGATCGTGAGCGTGGCTAACTGTGCAGATATTGCAGATAGTGAGCATGGCTAACTGCAGATATTGCAGATAGTGAGCGTGACTAACTATCTGTGCAATATCTGTACAGTTAGTCACGCTCACTATCTGTGCAATATCTGTACAGTGAGCCTGGCTTACTGTGCAGATTTTGCAGTTATTGAGCGTGTCTAACTGTGCAGATGTTGCACAGATAGTGTGCGTGGCTAACTGTACAGATATTGCAGATAGTGAGCGTGGCTAACTGCAGATATTGCAAAGACAGTGAGCATGGCTAACTGTGCAGATATTGCATAGAGAGTGAGCATGGCGAACTGTGCTTATATTGCACAGATAGTGAGCGTGACTAACTATCTGTGCAATATCTGTACAGTAAGCCACGCTCACTATCTGTGCAATATCTGCACAGTTAGCCACGCTCACTATCTGCAAAATCTGCATAGTTAGCCAGGCTCATTGTACAGATATTGCCCAATATCTGCAGTTAGCCAGACTCACTATCTGTGCAATATCTGCACAGTTTGCAGATATTGCAGATAGTGAGCATGGCTAACTGTGCAGATATTGCACAGATAGTGAGTGTGGCTAACTGCAGATATTGTACAGATAGTTAGCCTGGCTAACTGTGCAGATATTGCACAGATAGTGGGCGTGGCTAACTGTGCAGATATTGCACAGATAGTGAGCATGGCTAACTGTGCAGATATTGCAGATCTTGAGCATGGCTAACTGTGCAGATATTGCAGATAGTGAGCGTGGCTAACTGTGCAGATATTTCACAGATAGTGAGCGTGGCTAACTGTACAGGTATTGCACAGATAGTGAACCTGGCTAACTGTGTAGATATTGAGCGTAGTTAACTGTACAGATATTGCGGATAGTGAGCGTGGCAAACTGTGCAGATAGTGAGCCTGGCTAACTGTACAGATATTGCACAAATATCCTGGCTAACTGTGCAGATATTGCAGATAGTGAGCCTGGCTAACTGTGCAGATATTGCACAGATAATGCGCGTGGCCAACTGTGCAGATCGTGAGCGTGGCGAATTGTGCAGATATTGCAGATAGTGAACATGGCTAACTGTACAGATATTGCAGATAGTGAGCATGGCCAGCTGTGCAGATATTGCACAGATCGTGAGCGTGGCTAACTGTGCAGATATTGCAGATAGTGAGCGCGTGACTAACTGTGCAGATATTGCACAATTAGTGAGCCTGGCTAACAGTGTAGATAATGCAAAGATAATGAGCATGGCTATCTGTGCAGATATTGCAGATAGTGAACATGGCTAACTGTACAGATATTGCAGATAGTGAGCATGGCTAACTGCAGATATTGCAGATAGTGAGCGTTACTAACTATCTGTGCAATATCTGTACAGTTAGTCACGCTCACTATCTGTGCAATATCTGTACAGTCAGCCTGGCTAACTGTGCAGATTTTGCAGATAGTGAGCGTGACTAACTGTGCAGATATTGCACAGATCGTGAGCGTGGCTAACTGTGCAGATATTGCAGATAGTGAGCCTGGCTAACTGTGCAGATATTGCAGATCGTGAGCATCGCTAACTGTGCAGATATTGCAGATAGTAAACATGGCTAACTGTGCAGACATTGCACAGATAGTGAGCGTGGCTAACTACAGATATTGCAGATAGTGAGTGTGGCTAACTGCAGATATTGTACAGATAGTGAGCCTGGCTAACTGTGCAGATATTGCACAGATAGTGGGCGTGGCTTACATTGCAGATTTTGCATATAGTGAGCGTGACTAACTGTGCAGATATTGCACCGATCGTGAGCGTGGCTAACTGTGCAGTTATTGCAGATCGTGAGCATGGCTAACTGTGCAGATATTGCAGATAGTGAGCGTGGCTAATTGTGCAGATATTGCACAGATAGTGAGCGTGACTAACTGTACAGATATTGCACAGATAGTGAGCGTGACGAACTGTACAGATATTGCACAGATAGTGAGTGTGGCTAACTGCAGATATTGTACAGATAGTGAGCCTGGCTAACTGTGCAGATATTGCACAGATAGTGAGCATGGCTAACTGTGCAGATATTGCAGATAGTGAGCGTGGCTAATTGTGCAGATATTGCACAGATAGTGAGCGTGACTAACCGTACAGATATTGCACAGATAGTGAGTGTGACTAACTGTACAGATATTGCACAGATAGTGAGCCTGGCTAACTGTGCAGATAGTGAGCGTGGTTAACTGCACAGATATTGCACAGATAGTGAGCGTGACTAACTGTGCAGATATCGCAGAAAGTGAGTCTGGCAAACTGTGCAGATATTGCACAGATATTGAGCGTGACGAACTCTACAGATAGTGAGCCTGGCTAACTGTGCAGATATAGCACAGATCGTGAGTCTGGCTAACTGTGCAGATATTGCAAAGATAGTGAGCCTAGCTAACGAGACAGATATTGCACAGAAAGTGAGCATGGCTAAATCTGCAGATATTGCAAAGAGAGTGAGCGTGACTAACTGTGCAGATATTGCACAGATAGTGAGCATGGCTAACTGTGCAGATATTGCAGAAAGTGAGCGTGGCTAACTGTGACGCTACTGCACAGATAGTGAGCATGACTAAATCTGCAGATATTGCACAGATAGTAAGTCTGGCTAACTGTGCAGATATTGCACAGATAGTGAGCCTAGCTAACTAGACAGATATTGCACAGAAAGTGAGCATGGCTAAATCTGCAGATATTGCAAAGAGAGTGAGCGTGACTAACTGTGCAGATATTGCACAGATAGTGAGCCTGGCTAACTGTACAGATATTGCAGAAAGTGAGCGTGGCTAACTGTGACGCTACTGCACAGATAGTGAGCATGACTAAATCTGCAGATATTGCACAGATAGTGAGCCTGGCTAACTGTGCAGATATTGCAGAAAGTGAGCGTGACTATCTGTGCAATATCTGTACAGTTAGTGAGCCTGGGTAACTGTGCAGATTTTGCAGACAGTGAGCGTGACTAACTGTGCACGAATTGCACAAATCGTGAGCGTGGCTAACTGTGCAGATATTGCACAGATAGCGAGTCTTGCTAACTGTAGATATTGCACAGATAGTGAATCTGTCAAACTGTACAGATATTGCACAGATAGTGAGCGTGACTCACTGTGCAGATATTGCACAGATAGTGAGCCTGGCTGACTGTGCAGATATTGCAGATAGTGAGTCTTGCTAACTGTGCAGACATTGCACAGATAGTGAGCGTGGCTAACTACAGATATTGCAGATAGTGAGTGTGGCTAACTGCAGATATTGCACAGATAGTGGGCGTGGCTAACTGTGCAGATTTTGCAGATAGTGAGCGTGACTAACTGTGCAGATATTGCACAGATCGTGAGCGTGTCTAACTGTGCAGATATTGCAGATAGTGAGCCTGGCTAACTGTGCAGATATTGCAGATCGTGAGCATGGCTAACTATGCAGATATTGCAGATAGTGAACAAAGCTAACTGTGCAGATATTGCACAGATAGTGAGCATGGCTAACTGTGCAGATATTGCAGATAGTGAGCGTGGCTAACTGTGCAGATATTGCACAGATGGTGAGCGTGGCTAACTGTACAGATATTGCACAGATAGTGAGCCTTGCTAACTGTGCAGATAGTGAGCGTGGTTAACTGTACAGATATTGCGGATAGTGAGCGTGGCAAACTGTGCAGATAGTGAGCCTGGCTAACTGTACAGATATTGGACAAATAGCCTGGCTAACTGTGCAGATATTGCAGATAGTGAGCCTGACTAACTGTGCAGATATTGCACAGATAATGAGCGTGGCCAACTGTGCAGATAGTGAGCGTGGCTAACTGTGCAGACATGGCACAGATCGTGAGCGTGGAGAATTGTGCAGATATTGCAGATAGTGAACATGGCTAACTGTACAGATATTGCAGATAGTGAGCATGGCTAACTGTGCAGATATTGCAGATCGTGAGCATGGCTAACTGTGCAGATATTGCAGATAGTGAGCGTGGCTAACTGTGCAGATATTGCAGAAAGTGAGTCTGGCTAACTGTGCAGATATTGCACAGATATTGAGCGTGACTAACTCTACAGAAAGTGAGCCTGGCTAACTGTGCAGATATAGCACAGATAGTGAGCCAGGCTAACTGTGCAGATATTGCACAGAAAGTGAGCCTAGCTAACTAGACAGATATTGCACAGAAAGTGAGCATGGCTAAATCTGCAGATATTGCAAAGATAGTGAGCCTGGCTTACTGTGCAGATATTACAGATAGTGAGCATGACTATCTGCACAGATATTGCAGATAGTGAGCGTGGCCAACTGTGCTGATATTGCACAGATCGTCACGCTCACTATCTGCAATATCTGTACAGTTAGCCAGGCTCACTATCTGTGCAATATCTGTACAGTTAGCCAGGCTCACTATCTGTGCAATATCTGCAGTTAGCCATGCTCACTATCTGCAATATCTGCAAACTGTACAGATATTGCACAGATAGTGAGCATGGATAACCATGCAGATATTGCACAGATAGTGAGCCTGGCTAACTGTACAGATATTGCACAGATAGTGAGCCTGGCTAACTGTGCAGATATTGCAGATAGTGAGCCTGGCTAACTGTGCAGATATTTCACAGATAATGAGCGTGGCCAACTGTGCAGATATTGCAGATAGTGAACATGGCTAACTGTACAGATATTGCAGATAGAGAGCATGGCCAACTGTGCAGATATTGCAGATCGTGAGCATGGCTAACTGTGCAGATATTGCAGATCGTGAGCATGGCTAACTGTGCAGATATTGCAGATAGTAAACATGGCTAACTGTGCAGACATTGCACAGATAGTGAGCGTGGCTAACTACAGATATTGCAGATAGTGAGTGTGGCTATCTGCAGATATTGTACAGATAGTGAGCCTGGCTAACTGTGCAGATATTGCACAGATAGTGGGCGTGGCTAACAGTGCAGATTTTGCATATAGTGAGCGTGACTAACTGTGCAGATATTGCACAGATCGTGAGCGTGGCTAACTGTGCAGATATTGCAGATACTGAGCCTGGCTAACTGTGCAGATATTGCAGATAGTGAACATGGCTAACTGTGCAGACATTGCACAGATAGTGAGCGTGGCTAACTACAAATATTGCAGATAGTGAGTGTGGCTAACTGCAGATATTGTACAGATAGTGAGCCTGGCTAACTGTGCAGATATTGCACAGATAGTGGGCGTGGCTAACTGTGCAGATATTGCACAGATCGTGAGCGTGGCTAACTGTGCAGATATTGCAGATCTTGAGCATGGCTAACTGTGCAGATATTGCAGATAGTAAACATGGCTAACTGTGCAGACATTGCACAGATAGTGAGCATGGCTAACTGTGCAGATATTGCAGATAGTGAGCGTGGCTAATTGTGCAGATATTGCACAGATAGTGAGCGTGGCTAACTGTACAGATATTGCACAGATAGTGAGCGTGACTAACTGTACAGATATTGCACAGATAGTGAGCCTGGCTTACTGTGCAGATATTGCACAGATAGTGGGCGTGGCTAACTGTGCAGATTTTGCATATAATGAGCGTGACTAACTGTGCAGATATTGCACAGATCGTGAGCGTGGCTAACTGTGCAGATATTGCAGATCGTGAGCATGGCTAACTGTGCAGATATTGCAGATAGTAAACATGGCTAACTGTGCAGACATTGCACAGATAGTGAGCGTGGCTAACTACAGATATTGCAGATAGTGAGTGTGGCTAACTGCAGATATTGTACAGATAGTGAGCCTGGCTAACTGTGCAGATATTGTACAGATAGTGGGCGTGGCTAACTGTGCAGATATTGCAGATAGTGAGCCTGGCTAACTGTGCAGATAGTGAGCGTGGTTAACTGCACAGATATTGCGGGTAGTGAGCGTGGCAAACTGTGAAGATAGTGAGCCTAGCTAACTAGACAGATATTGCACAGAAAATGAGCATGGCTAAATCTGCAGATATTGCAAAGAGAGTGAGCGTGACTAACTGTGCAGATATTGCACAGATAGTGAGCCTGGCTAACTGTACAGATACTGCAGAAAGTGAGCGTGGCTAACTGTGACGCTACTGCACAGATAGTGAGCATGACTAAATCTGCAGATATTGCACAGATAGTGAGCCTGGCTAACTGTGCAGATATTGCAGAAAGTGAGCGTGACTATCTGTGCAATATCTGTACAGTTAGTGAGCCTGGCAAACTGTGCAGATTTTGCAGACAGTGAGCGTGACTAACTGTGCACGAATTGCACAAATCGTGAGCGTGGCTAACTGTGCAGATATTGCACAGACAGCGAGTCTTGCTAACTGTGTAGATATTGCACAGATAGTGAATCTGTCAAACTGTACAGATATTGCACAGATAGTGAGCGTGACTCACTGTGCAGATATTGCACAGATAGTGAGCCTGGCTGACTACAGATATTGCAGATAGTGAGTGTGGCTAACTGCAGATATTGTACAGATAGTGAGCCTGGCTAACTATGCAGATATTGCACAGATCGTGAGCGTGGCTAACTGTGCAGATATTGCAGATAGTGAGCCTGGCTAACTGTGCAGATATTGCAGATCGTGAGCATAGCTAACTGTGCAGATATTGCAGATAGTGAACATGGATAACTGTGCAGACATTGCACAGATAGTGAGCGTGGCTAACTACAGATATTGCAGATAGTGAGTGTGGCTAACTGTGCAGATTGCAGATAGTGAGCGCGTGACTAACTGTGCAGATATTGCACAATTAGTGAGCCTGGCTAACAGTGTAGATAATGCAAAGATAGTGAACATGGCTATCTGTGCAGATATTGCAGATAGTGAACATGGCTAACTGTACAGATATTGCAGATAGTGAGCATGGCTAACTGCAGATATTGCAGATAATGAGCGTGACTAACTATCTGTGCAATATCTGTACAGTTAGTCACGCTCACTATCTGTGCAATATCTGTACAGTGAGCCTGGCTAACTGTGCAGATTTTGCAGATAGTGAGCGTGACTAACTGTGCAGATATTGCACAGATCGTGAGCGTGGTTAACTGTGCAGATATTGCAGATAGTGAGCCTGGCTAACTGTGCAGATATTGCAGATCGTGAGCATAGCTAACTGTGCAGATATTGCAGATAGTGAACATGGCTAACTGTGCAGACATTGCACAGATAGTGAGCGTGGCTAACTACAGATATTGCAGATAGTGAGTGTGGCTAACTGCAGATAATGTACAGATAGTGAGCGTGGCTAACTGTGCAGATATTGCACAGATAGTTAGCCTGGCTAACTGTGCAGATGTTGCAGATAGTGAGCGTGGCTAACTGTACAGATATTGCACAGATAGCCTGGCTAACTGTGCACATATTGCAGAAAGTGTGCATGGCTAACTGTACAGATATTGCAGATAGTGAGCATGGCTAACTGTGCAGATATTGCAGATAGTGAGCCTGGCGAACTGTGCAGCTATTGCACAGATAGTGAGCCTGGCTAACTGTGCAGATAGTGAGCGTGGTTAACTGTGCAGATATTGCAGATAGTGAGCCTGGCTAACTGTATAGATATTGCACAAATAGCCTGGCTAACTGTGCAGATATTGCAGATAGTGAGCCTAGCTAACTGTGCAGATACTGCACAGATAATGGGCGTGGCCAACTGTGCAGATATTGCAGATCGTGAGAATGGCTAACTGCAGATATGGCACAGATCGTGAGCGTGGCGAACTGTGCAGATATTGCAGATAGTGAACATGGTTAATTGTACAGATATTGCAGAAAGTGAGCATGGCTCACTGTGCAGATATTGCACAGATCGTGAGCGTGGCTAACTGTGCAGATATTGCAGATAGTGAGCATGGCTAACTGCAGATATTGCAGATAGTGAGCGTGACTAACTATCTGTGCAATATCTGTACAGTTAGTCACGCTCACTATCTGTGCAATATCTGTACAGTGAGCCTGGCTTACTGTGCAGATTTTGCAGTTATTGAGCGTGTCTAACTGTGCAGATGTTGCACAGATAGTGTGCGTGGCTAACTGTACAGATATTGCAGATAGTGAGCGTGGCTAACTGCAGATATTGCAAAGACAGTGAGCATGGCTAACTGTGCAGATATTGCATAGAGAGTGAGCATGGCGAACTGTGCTTATATTGCACAGATAGTGAGCGTGACTAACTATCTGTGCAATATCTGTACAGTAAGCCACGCTCACTATCTGTGCAATATCTGCACAGTTAGCCACGCTCACTATCTGCAAAATCTGCATAGTTAGCCAGGCTCATTGTACAGATATTGCCCAATATCTGCAGTTAGCCAGACTCACTATCTGTGCAATATCTGCACAGTTTGCAGATATTGCAGATAGTGAGCATGGCTAACTGTGCAGATATTGCACAGATAGTGAGTGTGGCTAACTGCAGATATTGTACAGATAGTTAGCCTGGCTAACTGTGCAGATATTGCACAGATAGTGGGCGTGGCTAACTGTGCAGATATTGCACAGATAGTGAGCATGGCTAACTGTGCAGATATTGCAGATCTTGAGCATGGCTAACTGTGCAGATATTGCAGATAGTGAGCGTGGCTAACTGTGCAGATATTTCACAGATAGTGAGCGTGGCTAACTGTACAGGTATTGCACAGATAGTGAACCTGGCTAACTGTGTAGATATTGAGCGTAGTTAACTGTACAGATATTGCGGATAGTGAGCGTGGCAAACTGTGCAGATAGTGAGCCTGGCTAACTGTACAGATATTGCACAAATAGCCTGGCTAACTGTGCAGATATTGCAGATAGTGAGCCTGGCTAACTGTGCAGATATTGCACAGATAATGCGCGTGGCCAACTGTGCAGATCGTGAGCGTGGCGAATTGTGCAGATATTGCAGATAGTGAACATGGCTAACTGTACAGATATTGCAGATAGTGAGCATGGCCAGCTGTGCAGATATTGCACAGATCGTGAGCGTGGCTAACTGTGCAGATATTGCAGATAGTGAGCGCGTGACTAACTGTGCAGATATTGCACAATTAGTGAGCCTGGCTAACAGTGTAGATAATGCAAAGATAGTGAGCATGGCTATCTGTGCAGATATTGCAGATAGTGAACATGGCTAACTGTACAGATATTGCAGATAGTGAGCATGGCTAACTGCAGATATTGCAGATAGTGAGCGTTACTAACTATCTGTGCAATATCTGTACAGTTAGTCACGCTCACTATCTGTGCAATATCTGTACAGTCAGCCTGGCTAACTGTGCAGATTTTGCAGATAGTGAGCGTGACTAACTGTGCAGATATTGCACAGATCGTGAGCGTGGCTAACTGTGCAGATATTGCAGATAGTGAGCCTGGCTAACTGTGCAGATATTGCAGATCGTGAGCATGGCTAACTGTGCAGATATTGCAGATAGTAAACATGGCTAACTGTGCAGACATTGCACAGATAGTGAGCGTGGCTAACTACAGATATTGCAGATAGTGAGTGTGGCTAACTGCAGATATTGTACAGATAGTGAGCCTGGCTAACTGTGCAGATATTGCACAGATAGTGGGCGTGGCTTACATTGCAGATTTTGCATATAGTGAGCGTGACTAACTGTGCAGATATTGCACCGATCGTGAGCGTGGCTAACTGTGCAGTTATTGCAGATCGTGAGCATGGCTAACTGTGCAGATATTGCAGATAGTGAGCGTGGCTAATTGTGCAGATATTGCACAGATAGTGAGCGTGACTAACTGTACAGATATTGCACAGATAGTGAGCGTGACGAACTGTACAGATATTGCACAGATAGTGAGTGTGGCTAACTGCAGATATTGTACAGATAGTGAGCCTGGCTAACTGTGCAGATATTGCACAGATAGTGAGCATGGCTAACTGTGCAGATATTGCAGATAGTGAGCGTGGCTAATTGTGCAGATATTGCACAGATAGTGAGCGTGACTAACCGTACAGATATTGCACAGATAGTGAGTGTGACTAACTGTACAGATATTGCACAGATAGTGAGCCTGGCTAACTGTGCAGATAGTGAGCGTGGTTAACTGCACAGATATTGCACAGATAGTGAGCGTGACTAACTGTGCAGATATCGCAGAAAGTGAGTCTGGCAAACTGTGCAGATATTGCACAGATATTGAGCGTGACGAACTCTACAGATAGTGAGCCTGGCTAACTGTGCAGATATAGCACAGATCGTGAGTCTGGCTAACTGTGCAGATATTGCAAAGATAGTGAGCCTAGCTAACGAGACAGATATTGCACAGAAAGTGAGCATGGCTAAATCTGCAGATATTGCAAAGAGAGTGAGCGTGACTAACTGTGCAGATATTGCACAGATAGTGAGCATGGCTAACTGTGCAGATATTGCAGAAAGTGAGCGTGGCTAACTGTGACGCTACTGCACAGATAGTGAGCATGACTAAATCTGCAGATATTGCACAGATAGTAAGTCTGGCTAACTGTGCAGATATTGCACAGATAGTGAGCCTAGCTAACTAGACAGATATTGCACAGAAAGTGAGCATGGCTAAATCTGCAGATATTGCAAAGAGAGTGAGCGTGACTAACTGTGCAGATATTGCACAGATAGTGAGCCTGGCTAACTGTACAGATATTGCAGAAAGTGAGCGTGGCTAACTGTGACGCTACTGCACAGATAGTGAGCATGACTAAATCTGCAGATATTGCACAGATAGTGAGCCTGGCTAACTGTGCAGATATTGCAGAAAGTGAGCGTGACTATCTGTGCAATATCTGTACAGTTAGTGAGCCTGGGTAACTGTGCAGATTTTGCAGACAGTGAGCGTGACTAACTGTGCACGAATTGCACAAATCGTGAGCGTGGCTAACTGTGCAGATATTGCACAGATAGCGAGTCTTGCTAACTGTAGATATTGCACAGATAGTGAATCTGTCAAACTGTACAGATATTGCACAGATAGTGAGCGTGACTCACTGTGCAGATATTGCACAGATAGTGAGCCTGGCTGACTGTGCAGATATTGCAGATAGTGAGTCTTGCTAACTGTGCAGACATTGCACAGATAGTGAGCGTGGCTAACTACAGATATTGCAGATAGTGAGTGTGGCTAACTGCAGATATTGCACAGATAGTGGGCGTGGCTAACTGTGCAGATTTTGCAGATAGTGAGCGTGACTAACTGTGCAGATATTGCACAGATCGTGAGCGTGTCTAACTGTGCAGATATTGCAGATAGTGAGCCTGGCTAACTGTGCAGATATTGCAGATCGTGAGCATGGCTAACTATGCAGATATTGCAGATAGTGAACAAAGCTAACTGTGCAGATATTGCACAGATAGTGAGCATGGCTAACTGTGCAGATATTGCAGATAGTGAGCGTGGCTAACTGTGCAGATATTGCACAGATGGTGAGCGTGGCTAACTGTACAGATATTGCACAGATAGTGAGCCTTGCTAACTGTGCAGATAGTGAGCGTGGTTAACTGTACAGATATTGCGGATAGTGAGCGTGGCAAACTGTGCAGATAGTGAGCCTGGCTAACTGTACAGATATTGGACAAATAGCCTGGCTAACTGTGCAGATATTGCAGATAGTGAGCCTGACTAACTGTGCAGATATTGCACAGATAATGAGCGTGGCCAACTGTGCAGATAGTGAGCGTGGCTAACTGTGCAGACATGGCACAGATCGTGAGCGTGGAGAACTGTGCAGATATTGCAGATAGTGAACATGGCTAACTGTACAGATATTGCAGATAGTGAGCATGGCTAACTGTGCAGATATTGCAGATCGTGAGCATGGCTAACTGTGCAGATATTGCAGATAGTGAGCGTGGCTAACTGTGCAGATATTGCAGAAAGTGAGTCTGGCTAACTGTGCAGATATTGCACAGATATTGAGCGTGACTAACTCTACAGACAGTGAGCCTGGCTAACTGTGCAGATATAGCACAGATAGTGAGCCAGGCTAACTGTGCAGATATTGCACAGAAAGTGAGCCTAGCTAACTAGACAGATATTGCACAGAAAGTGAGCATGGCTAAATCTGCAGATATTGCAAAGATAGTGAGCCTGGCTTACTGTGCAGATATTGCAGATAGTGAGCATGACTATCTGCACAGATATTGCAGATAGTGAGCGTGGCCAACTGTGCTGATATTGCACAGATCGTCACGCTCACTATCTGCAATATCTGTACAGTTAGCCAGGCTCACTATCTGTGCAATATCTGTACAGTTAGCCAGGCTCACTATCTGTGCAATATCTGCAGTTAGCCATGCTCACTATCTGCAATATCTGCAAACTGTACAGATATTGCACAGATAGTGAGCATGGATAACCATGCAGATATTGCACAGATAGTGAGCCTGGCTAACTGTACAGATATTGCACAGATAGTGAGCCTGGCTAACTGTGCAGATATTGCAGATAGTGAGCCTGGCTAACTGTGCAGATATTTCACAGATAATGAGCGTGGCCAACTGTGCAGATATTGCAGATAGTGAACATGGCTAACTGTACAGATATTGCAGATAGAGAGCATGGCCAACTGTGCAGATATTGCAGATCGTGAGCATGGCTAACTGTGCAGATATTGCAGATCGTGAGCATGGCTAACTGTGCAGATATTGCAGATAGTAAACATGGCTAACTGTGCAGACATTGCACAGATAGTGAGCGTGGCTAACTACAGATATTGCAGATAGTGAGTGTGGCTATCTGCAGATATTGTACAGATAGTGAGCCTGGCTAACTGTGCAGATATTGCACAGATAGTGGGCGTGGCTAACAGTGCAGATTTTGCATATAGTGAGCGTGACTAACTGTGCAGATATTGCACAGATCGTGAGCGTGGCTAACTGTGCAGATATTGAAGATCTTGAGCATGGCTAACTGTGCAGATATTGCAGATAGTAAACATGGCTAACTGTGCAGACATTGCACAGATAGTGAGCATGGCTAACTGTGCAGATATTGCAGATAGTGAGCGTGGCTAATTGTGCAGATATTGCACAGATAGTGAGCGTGGCTAACTGTACAGATATTGCACAGATAGTGAGCGTGACTAACTGTACAGATATTGCACAGATAGTGAGCCTGGCTTACTGTGCAGATATTGCACAGATAGTGGGCGTGGCTAACTGTGCAGATTTTGCATATAATGAGCGTGACTAACTGTGCAGATATTGCACAGATCGTGAGCGTGGCTAACTGTGCAGATATTGCAGATCGTGAGCATGGCTAACTGTGCAGATATTGCAGATAGTAAACATGGCTAACTGTGCAGACATTGCACAGATAGTGAGCGTGGCTAACTACAGATATTGCAGATAGTGAGTGTGGCTAACTGCAGATATTGTACAGATAGTGAGCCTGGCTAACTGTGCAGATATTGTACAGATAGTGGGCGTGGCTAACTGTGCAGATATTGCAGATAGTGAGCCTGGCTAACTGTGCAGATAGTGAGCGTGGTTAACTGCACAGATATTGCGGGTAGTGAGCGTGGCAAACTGTGAAGATAGTGAGCCTAGCTAACTAGACAGATATTGCACAGAAAATGAGCATGGCTAAATCTGCAGATATTGCAAAGAGAGTGAGCGTGACTAACTGTGCAGATATTGCACAGATAGTGAGCCTGGCTAACTGTACAGATACTGCAGAAAGTGAGCGTGGCTAACTGTGACGCTACTGCACAGATAGTGAGCATGACTAAATCTGCAGATATTGCACAGATAGTGAGCCTGGCTAACTGTGCAGATATTGCAGAAAGTGAGCGTGACTATCTGTGCAATATCTGTACAGTTAGTGAGCCTGGCAAACTGTGCAGATTTTGCAGACAGTGAGCGTGACTAACTGTGCACGAATTGCACAAATCGTGAGCGTGGCTAACTGTGCAGATATTGCACAGATAGTTAGCCTGGCTAACTGTGCAGATGTTGCAGATAGTGAGCGTGGCTAACTGTACAGATATTGCACAGATAGCCTGGCTAACTGTGCACATATTGCAGAAAGTGTGCATGGCTAACTGTACAGATATTGCAGATAGTGAGCATGGCTAACTGTGCAGATATTGCAGATAGTGAGCCTGGCGAACTGTGCAGCTATTGCACAGATAGTGAGCCTGGCTAACTGTGCAGATAGTGAGCGTGGTTAACTGTGCAGATAT
This sequence comes from Pristiophorus japonicus, assembly GCF_044704955.1. Classification (NCBI taxonomy): domain Eukaryota; kingdom Metazoa; phylum Chordata; class Chondrichthyes; family Pristiophoridae; genus Pristiophorus; species Pristiophorus japonicus. The sequence goes on along the minus strand of NC_091987.1, from coordinate 135,168,210 downwards.
TGCAGATAGTGAGCCTGGCTAACTGTATAGATATTGCACAAATAGCCTGGCTAACTGTGCAGATATTGCAGATAGTGAGCCTAGCTAACTGTGCAGATACTGCACAGATAATGGGCGTGGCCAACTGTGCAGATATTGCAGATCGTGAGAATGGCTAACTGCAGATATGGCACAGATCGTGAGCGTGGCGAACTGTGCAGATATTGCAGATAGTGAACATGGTTAATTGTACAGATATTGCAGAAAGTGAGCATGGCTCACTGTGCAGATATTGCACAGATCGTGAGCGTGGCTAACTGTGCAGATATTGCAGATAGTGAGCATGGCTAACTGCAGATATTGCAGATAGTGAGCGTGACTAACTATCTGTGCAATATCTGTACAGTTAGTCACGCTCACTATCTGTGCAATATCTGTACAGTGAGCCTGGCTTACTGTGCAGATTTTGCAGTTATTGAGCGTGTCTAACTGTGCAGATGTTGCACAGATAGTGTGCGTGGCTAACTGTACAGATATTGCAGATAGTGAGCGTGGCTAACTGCAGATATTGCAAAGACAGTGAGCATGGCTAACTGTGCAGATATTGCATAGAGAGTGAGCATGGCGAACTGTGCTTATATTGCACAGATAGTGAGCGTGACTAACTATCTGTGCAATATCTGTACAGTAAGCCACGCTCAGTATCTGTGCAATATCTGCACAGTTAGCCACGCTCACTATCTGCAAAATCTGCATAGTTAGCCAGGCTCATTGTACAGATATTGCCCAATATCTGCAGTTAGCCAGACTCACTATCTGTGCAATATCTGCACAGTTTGCAGATATTGCAGATAGTGAGCATGGCTAACTGTGCAGATATTGCACAGATAGTGAGTGTGGCTAACTGCAGATATTGTACAGATAGTTAGCCTGGCTAACTGTGCAGATATTGCACAGATAGTGGGCGTGGCTAACTGTGCAGATATTGCACAGATAGTGAGCATGGCTAACTGTGCAGATATTGCAGATCTTGAGCATGGCTAACTGTGCAGATATTGCAGATAGTGAGCGTGGCTAACTGTGCAGATATTTCACAGATAGTGAGCGTGGCTAACTGTACAGGTATTGCACAGATAGTGAACCTGGCTAACTGTGTAGATATTGAGCGTAGTTAACTGTACAGATATTGCGGATAGTGAGCGTGGCAAACTGTGCAGATAGTGAGCCTGGCTAACTGTACAGATATTGCACAAATAGCCTGGCTAACTGTGCAGATATTGCAGATAGTGAGCCTGGCTAACTGTGCAGATATTGCACAGATAATGCGCGTGGCCAACTGTGCAGATCGTGAGCGTGGCGAATTGTGCAGATATTGCAGATAGTGAACATGGCTAACTGTACAGATATTGCAGATAGTGAGCATGGCCAGCTGTGCAGATATTGCACAGATCGTGAGCGTGGCTAACTGTGCAGATATTGCAGATAGTGAGCGCGTGACTAACTGTGCAGATATTGCACAATTAGTGAGCCTGGCTAACAGTGTAGATAATGCAAAGATAGTGAGCATGGCTATCTGTGCAGATATTGCAGATAGTGAACATGGCTAACTGTACAGATATTGCAGATAGTGAGCATGGCTAACTGCAGATATTGCAGATAGTGAGCGTTACTAACTATCTGTGCAATATCTGTACAGTTAGTCACGCTCACTATCTGTGCAATATCTGTACAGTCAGCCTGGCTAACTGTGCAGATTTTGCAGATAGTGAGCGTGACTAACTGTGCAGATATTGCACAGATCGTGAGCGTGGCTAACTGTGCAGATATTGCAGATAGTGAGCCTGGCTAACTGTGCAGATATTGCAGATCGTGAGCATGGCTAACTGTGCAGATATTGCAGATAGTAAACATGGCTAACTGTGCAGACATTGCACAGATAGTGAGCGTGGCTAACTACAGATATTGCAGATAGTGAGTGTGGCTAACTGCAGATATTGTACAGATAGTGAGCCTGGCTAACTGTGCAGATATTGCACAGATAGTGGGCGTGGCTTACATTGCAGATTTTGCATATAGTGAGCGTGACTAACTGTGCAGATATTGCACCGATCGTGAGCGTGGCTAACTGTGCAGTTATTGCAGATCGTGAGCATGGCTAACTGTGCAGATATTGCAGATAGTGAGCGTGGCTAATTGTGCAGATATTGCACAGATAGTGAGCGTGACTAACTGTACAGATATTGCACAGATAGTGAGCGTGACGAACTGTACAGATATTGCACAGATAGTGAGTGTGGCTAACTGCAGATATTGTACAGATAGTGAGCCTGGCTAACTGTGCAGATATTGCACAGATAGTGAGCATGGCTAACTGTGCAGATATTGCAGATAGTGAGCGTGGCTAATTGTGCAGATATTGCACAGATAGTGAGCGTGACTAACCGTACAGATATTGCACAGATAGTGAGTGTGACTAACTGTACAGATATTGCACAGATAGTGAGCCTGGCTAACTGTGCAGATAGTGAGCGTGGTTAACTGCACAGATATTGCACAGATAGTGAGCGTGACTAACTGTGCAGATATCGCAGAAAGTGAGTCTGGCAAACTGTGCAGATATTGCACAGATATTGAGCGTGACGAACTCTACAGATAGTGAGCCTGGCTAACTGTGCAGATATAGCACAGATCGTGAGTCTGGCTAACTGTGCAGATATTGCAAAGATAGTGAGCCTAGCTAACGAGACAGATATTGCACAGAAAGTGAGCATGGCTAAATCTGCAGATATTGCAAAGAGAGTGAGCGTGACTAACTGTGCAGATATTGCACAGATAGTGAGCATGGCTAACTGTGCAGATATTGCAGAAAGTGAGCGTGGCTAACTGTGACGCTACTGCACAGATAGTGAGCATGACTAAATCTGCAGATATTGCACAGATAGTAAGTCTGGCTAACTGTGCAGATATTGCACAGATAGTGAGCCTAGCTAACTAGACAGATATTGCACAGAAAGTGAGCATGGCTAAATCTGCAGATATTGCAAAGAGAGTGAGCGTGACTAACTGTGCAGATATTGCACAGATAGTGAGCCTGGCTAACTGTACAGATATTGCAGAAAGTGAGCGTGGCTAACTGTGACGCTACTGCACAGATAGTGAGCATGACTAAATCTGCAGATATTGCACAGATAGTGAGCCTGGCTAACTGTGCAGATATTGCAGAAAGTGAGCGTGACTATCTGTGCAATATCTGTACAGTTAGTGAGCCTGGGTAACTGTGCAGATTTTGCAGACAGTGAGCGTGACTAACTGTGCACGAATTGCACAAATCGTGAGCGTGGCTAACTGTGCAGATATTGCACAGATAGCGAGTCTTGCTAACTGTAGATATTGCACAGATAGTGAATCTGTCAAACTGTACAGATATTGCACAGATAGTGAGCGTGACTCACTGTGCAGATATTGCACAGATAGTGAGCCTGGCTGACTGTGCAGATATTGCAGATAGTGAGTCTTGCTAACTGTGCAGACATTGCACAGATAGTGAGCGTGGCTAACTACAGATATTGCAGATAGTGAGTGTGGCTAACTGCAGATATTGCACAGATAGTGGGCGTGGCTAACTGTGCAGATTTTGCAGATAGTGAGCGTGACTAACTGTGCAGATATTGCACAGATCGTGAGCGTGTCTAACTGTGCAGATATTGCAGATAGTGAGCCTGGCTAACTGTGCAGATATTGCAGATCGTGAGCATGGCTAACTATGCAGATATTGCAGATAGTGAACAAAGCTAACTGTGCAGATATTGCACAGATAGTGAGCATGGCTAACTGTGCAGATATTGCAGATAGTGAGCGTGGCTAACTGTGCAGATATTGCACAGATGGTGAGCGTGGCTAACTGTACAGATATTGCACAGATAGTGAGCCTTGCTAACTGTGCAGATAGTGAGCGTGGTTAACTGTACAGATATTGCGGATAGTGAGCGTGGCAAACTGTGCAGATAGTGAGCCTGGCTAACTGTACAGATATTGGACAAATAGCCTGGCTAACTGTGCAGATATTGCAGATAGTGAGCCTGACTAACTGTGCAGATATTGCACAGATAATGAGCGTGGCCAACTGTGCAGATAGTGAGCGTGGCTAACTGTGCAGACATGGCACAGATCGTGAGCGTGGAGAACTGTGCAGATATTGCAGATAGTGAACATGGCTAACTGTACAGATATTGCAGATAGTGAGCATGGCTAACTGTGCAGATATTGCAGATCGTGAGCATGGCTAACTGTGCAGATATTGCAGATAGTGAGCGTGGCTAACTGTGCAGATATTGCAGAAAGTGAGTCTGGCTAACTGTGCAGATATTGCACAGATATTGAGCGTGACTAACTCTACAGACAGTGAGCCTGGCTAACTGTGCAGATATAGCACAGATAGTGAGCCAGGCTAACTGTGCAGATATTGCACAGAAAGTGAGCCTAGCTAACTAGACAGATATTGCACAGAAAGTGAGCATGGCTAAATCTGCAGATATTGCAAAGATAGTGAGCCTGGCTTACTGTGCAGATATTGCAGATAGTGAGCATGACTATCTGCACAGATATTGCAGATAGTGAGCGTGGCCAACTGTGCTGATATTGCACAGATCGTCACGCTCACTATCTGCAATATCTGTACAGTTAGCCAGGCTCACTATCTGTGCAATATCTGTACAGTTAGCCAGGCTCACTATCTGTGCAATATCTGCAGTTAGCCATGCTCACTATCTGCAATATCTGCAAACTGTACAGATATTGCACAGATAGTGAGCATGGATAACCATGCAGATATTGCACAGATAGTGAGCCTGGCTAACTGTACAGATATTGCACAGATAGTGAGCCTGGCTAACTGTGCAGATATTGCAGATAGTGAGCCTGGCTAACTGTGCAGATATTTCACAGATAATGAGCGTGGCCAACTGTGCAGATATTGCAGATAGTGAACATGGCTAACTGTACAGATATTGCAGATAGAGAGCATGGCCAACTGTGCAGATATTGCAGATCGTGAGCATGGCTAACTGTGCAGATATTGCAGATCGTGAGCATGGCTAACTGTGCAGATATTGCAGATAGTAAACATGGCTAACTGTGCAGACATTGCACAGATAGTGAGCGTGGCTAACTACAGATATTGCAGATAGTGAGTGTGGCTATCTGCAGATATTGTACAGATAGTGAGCCTGGCTAACTGTGCAGATATTGCACAGATAGTGGGCGTGGCTAACAGTGCAGATTTTGCATATAGTGAGCGTGACTAACTGTGCAGATATTGCACAGATCGTGAGCGTGGCTAACTGTGCAGATATTGAAGATCTTGAGCATGGCTAACTGTGCAGATATTGCAGATAGTAAACATGGCTAACTGTGCAGACATTGCACAGATAGTGAGCATGGCTAACTGTGCAGATATTGCAGATAGTGAGCGTGGCTAATTGTGCAGATATTGCACAGATAGTGAGCGTGGCTAACTGTACAGATATTGCACAGATAGTGAGCGTGACTAACTGTACAGATATTGCACAGATAGTGAGCCTGGCTTACTGTGCAGATATTGCACAGATAGTGGGCGTGGCTAACTGTGCAGATTTTGCATATAATGAGCGTGACTAACTGTGCAGATATTGCACAGATCGTGAGCGTGGCTAACTGTGCAGATATTGCAGATCGTGAGCATGGCTAACTGTGCAGATATTGCAGATAGTAAACATGGCTAACTGTGCAGACATTGCACAGATAGTGAGCGTGGCTAACTACAGATATTGCAGATAGTGAGTGTGGCTAACTGCAGATATTGTACAGATAGTGAGCCTGGCTAACTGTGCAGATATTGTACAGATAGTGGGCGTGGCTAACTGTGCAGATATTGCAGATAGTGAGCCTGGCTAACTGTGCAGATAGTGAGCGTGGTTAACTGCACAGATATTGCGGGTAGTGAGCGTGGCAAACTGTGAAGATAGTGAGCCTAGCTAACTAGACAGATATTGCACAGAAAATGAGCATGGCTAAATCTGCAGATATTGCAAAGAGAGTGAGCGTGACTAACTGTGCAGATATTGCACAGATAGTGAGCCTGGCTAACTGTACAGATACTGCAGAAAGTGAGCGTGGCTAACTGTGACGCTACTGCACAGATAGTGAGCATGACTAAATCTGCAGATATTGCACAGATAGTGAGCCTGGCTAACTGTGCAGATATTGCAGAAAGTGAGCGTGACTATCTGTGCAATATCTGTACAGTTAGTGAGCCTGGCAAACTGTGCAGATTTTGCAGACAGTGAGCGTGACTAACTGTGCACGAATTGCACAAATCGTGAGCGTGGCTAACTGTGCAGATATTGCACAGACAGCGAGTCTTGCTAACTGTGTAGATATTGCACAGATAGTGAATCTGTCAAACTGTACAGATATTGCACAGATAGTGAGCGTGACTCACTGTGCAGATATTGCACAGATAGTGAGCCTGGCTGACTACAGATATTGCAGATAGTGAGTGTGGCTAACTGCAGATATTGTACAGATAGTGAGCCTGGCTAACTATGCAGATATTGCACAGATCGTGAGCGTGGCTAACTGTGCAGATATTGCAGATAGTGAGCCTGGCTAACTGTGCAGATATTGCAGATCGTGAGCATAGCTAACTGTGCAGATATTGCAGATAGTGAACATGGATAACTGTGCAGACATTGCACAGATAGTGAGCGTGGCTAACTACAGATATTGCAGATAGTGAGTGTGGCTAACTGTGCAGATTGCAGATAGTGAGCGCGTGACTAACTGTGCAGATATTGCACAGTTAGTTAGCCTGGCTAACAGTGTAGATAATGCAAAGATAGTGAGCATGGCTATCTGTGCAGATAGTGCAGATAGTGAACATGGCTAACTGTACAGATATTGCAGATAGTGAGCATGGCTAACTGCAGATATTGCAGATAGTGAGCCTTACTAACTATCTGTGCAATATCTGTACAGTTAATCACGCTCACTATCTGTGCAATATCTGTACAGTGAGCCTGGCTAACTGTGCAGATTTTGCAGATAGTGAGCGTGACTAACTGTGCAGATATTGCACAGATCGTGAGCGTGGCTAACTGTGCAGATATTGCAGATAGTGAGCCTGGCTAACTGTGCAGATATTGCAGATCGTGAGCATAGCTAACTGTGCAGATATTGCAGATAGTGAACATGGCTAACTGTGCAGACATTGCACAGATAGTGAGCGTGGATAACTACAGATATTGCAGATAGTGAGTGTGGCTAACTGCAGATAATGTACAGATAGTGAGCGTGGCTAACTGTGCAGATATTGCACAGATAGTTAGCCTGGCTAACTGTGCAGATGTTGCATATAGTGAGCGTGGCTAACTGTGCAGATATTGCACAGATAGTGAGCGTGGCTAACTGTGCAGATATTGCACAGATCGTGAGCGAGGCTAACTGTGCAGATAGTGAGCGCGTGACTAACTGTGCAGATATTGCACAGTTAGTTAGCCTGGCTAACAGTGTAGATAATGCAAAGATAGTGAGCATGGCTATCTGTGCAGATAGTGCAGATAGTGAACATGGCTAACTGTACAGATATTGCAGATAGTGAGCATGGCTAACTGCAGATATTGCAGATAGTGAGCCTTCCTAACAATCTGTGCAATATCTGTACAGTTAATCACGCTCACTATCTGTGCAATATCTGTACAGTGAGCCTGGCTAACTGTGCAGATTTTGCAGATAGTGAGCGTGACTAACTGTGCAGATATTGCACAGATCGTGAGCGTGGCTAACTGTGCAGATATTGCAGATAGTGAGCCTGGCTAACTGTGCAGACATTGCACAGATAGTGAGCGTGGATAACTACAGATATTGCAGATAGTGAGTGTGGCTAACTGCAGATAATGTGCAGATAGTGAGCGTGGCTAACTGTGCAGATATTGCACAGATAGTTAGCCTGGCTAACTGTGCAGATGTTGCAGATAGTGAGCCTGGCTAACTGTATAGATATTGCACAAATAGCCTGGCTAACTGTGCAGATATTGCAGATAGTGAGCCTAGCTAACTGTGCAGATACTGCACAGATAATGGGCGTGGCCAACTGTGCAGATATTGCAGATAGTGAGAATGGCTAACTGTGCAGATATGGCACAGATCGTGACCGTGGCTAACTGTGCAGATATTGCAGATAGTGAGCCTGGCTAACTGTGCAGATATTGCATAGATAGTGTGCATGGCGAACTGTGCAGATATTGCAGATCGTGAGCATGGCTAACTGCAGATATTGCAGATAGTGAGCGTGGCTCACTGTGCAGATATTGCAAAGACAGTGAGTGTGACTAACTGTGCAGATATTGCAGAAAGTGAGTCTGGCTAACTGTGCAGATATTGCACAGATAGTGAGCCGAGCTAACAAGACAGATATTGCACAGATAGTGAGCATGGCTAAATCTGCAGATATTGCAGATAGTGTGCCTGGCTATCTGTACAGATATTGCAGATAGTGAGCGTGGCGAACTGTGCAGATATATCGCACAGATAGTGAGCGTGGCTAACTGAGCATATATTGCACAGATAGTGAGCCTGGCTAACAGTGCAGATATTGCAGAAAGTGAGCGTGACTATCTGTGCAATATCTGTACAGTTAGTGAGCCTGGCTAACTGTGCAGATTTTGCAGATAGTGAGCGTGACTAACTGTGCAGATATTGCACAGATCGTGAGCGTGGCTAACTGTGCAGATATTGCAGATAGTGAGTCTTGCTAACTGTATAGATATTGCACAGATAGTGAATCTGGCTAACTGTACAGATATTGCACAGATAGTGAGCCTGGCTGACTGTGCAGATATTGCAGATAGTAAGCCTGGCTAACTGTACAGATATTGCAGAAAGTGAGCGTGGCTAACTGTGATGCTACTGCAAAGATAGTGAGCCTGTCTGACTGTGCAGATAATGCACAGATAGTGAGCCTGGCTAACTGTGCAGATATTGCACAGATAATGAGCCTGGCTAACTGCAGATATTGCACAGATAGTGAGCGTGGCTAACTGTGCAGATATTGCACAGATAGTGAGCCTGGCTAACTGCAGATATTGCACAGATAGTGAGCCTGGTTAACTGTGCAGATATTGCACAGATAATGAGCGTGGCCAACTGTGCAGATATTGCAGATAGTGAGAATGGCTAACTGTGCAGATATTGCTCAGATCGTGAGCGTGGCTAACTGTGCACATATTGCAGATAGTGAGCCTGGCTAACTGTGCAGATATTGCACAGATCGTGAGCGTGGCTAACTGTGCAGATATTGCACAGATAGTGAGCGTGGATAACTACAGATATTGCAGATAGTGAGTGTGGCTAACTGCAGATAATGTACAGATAGTGAGCGTGGCTAACTGTGCAGGTATTGCACAGATAGTTAGCCTGGCTAACTGTGCAGATAGTGAGCGTGGTTAACTGTGCAGATATTGCAGATAGTGAGTGTGGCTAACTGTGCAGATATTGCACAGATCGTGAGCGTGGCTAACTGTGCAGATATTGCACATAGTGAGCCTGGCTAACTGTGCAGATATTGCACAGATAGTGAGCGTGGCTAACTGTGCAGATATTGCAGATAGTGAGCCTGGCTAACTGTGCAGATATTGCACAGATAATGAGCGTGGCTAACTGTGCAGATATTGCACAGATCGTGAGCGTGGCTAACTGTGCAGATAGTGAGCGCGTGACTAACTGTGCAGATATTGCACAATTAGTGAGCCTGGCTAACAGTGTAGATAATGCAAAGATAGTGAACATGGCTATCTGTGCAGATATTGCAGATAGTGAACATGGCTAACTGTACAGATATTGCAGATAGTGAGCATGGCTAACTGCAGATATTGCAGCTAATGAGCGTGACTAACTATCTGTGCAATATCTGTACAGTTAGTCACGCTCACTATCTGTGCAATATCTGTACAGTGAGCCTGGCTAACTGTGCAGATTTTGCAGATAGTGAGCGTGACTAACTGTGCAGATATTGCACAGATCGTGAGCGTGGTTAACTGTGCAGATATTGCAGATAGTGAGCCTGGCTAACTGTGCAGATATTGCAGATCGTGAGCATAGCTAACTGTGCAGATATTGCAGATAGTGAACATGGCTAACTGTGCAGACATTGCACAGATAGTGAGCGTGGCTAACTACAGATATTGCAGATAGTGAGTGTGGCTAACTGCAGATAATGTACAGATAGTGAGCGTGGCTAACTGTGCAGATATTGCACAGATAGTTAGCCTGGCTAACTGTGCAGATGTTGCAGATAGTGAGCGTGGCTAACTGTACAGATATTGCACAGATAGCCTGGCTAACTGTGCACATATTGCAGAAAGTGTGCATGGCTAACTGTACAGATATTGCAGATAGTGAGCATGGCTAACTGTGCAGATATTGCAGATAGTGAGCCTGGCGAACTGTGCAGCTATTGCACAGATAGTGAGCCTGGCTAACTGTGCAGATAGTGAGCGTGGTTAACTGTGCAGATATTGCAGATAGTGAGCCTGGCTAACTGTATAGATATTGCCCAAATAGCCTGGCTAACTGTGCAGATATTGCAGATAGTGAGCCTAGCTAACTGTGCAGATACTGCACAGATAATGGGCGTGGCCAACTGTGCAGATATTGCAGATAGTGAGAATGGCTAACTGCAGATATGGCACAGATCGTGAGCGTGGCGAACTGTGTAGATATTGCAGATAGTGAACATGGCTAATTGTACAGATATTGCAGAAAGTGAGCATGGCTAACTGTGCAGATATTGCACAGATCGTGAGCGTGGCTAACTGTGCAGATATTGCAGATAGTGAGCGCGTGACTAACTGTGCAGATATTGCACAGATAGTGAGCATGGCTAACTGTGCAGATATTGCAGATCTTGAGCATGGCTAACTGTGCAGATATTGCAGATAGTGAGCGTGGCTAACTGTGCAGATATTTCACAGATAGTGAGCGTGGCTAACTGTACAGATATTGCACAGATAGTGAACCTGGCTAACTGTGTAGATATTGAGCGTGGTTAACTGTACAGATATTGCGGATAGTGAGCGTGGCAAACTGTGCAGATAGTGAGCCTGGCTAACTGTACAGATATTGCACAAATAGCCTGGCTAACTGTGCAGATATTGCAGATAGTGAGCCTGGCTAACTGTGCAGATATTGCACAGATAATGCGCGTGGCCAACTGTGCAGATCGTGAGCGTGGCGAATTGTGCAGATATTGCAGATAGTGAACATGGCTAACTGTACAGATATTGCAGATAGTGAGCATGGCCAGCTGTGCAGATATTGCACAGATCGTGAGCGTGGCTAACTGTGCAGATATTGCAGATAGTGAGCGCGTGACTAACTGTGCAGATATTGCACAATTAGTGAGCCTGGCTAACAGTGTAGATAATGCAAAGATAGTGAGCATGGCTATCTGTGCAGATATTGCAGATAGTGAACATGGCTAACTGTACAGATATTGCAGATAGTGAGCATGGCTAACTGCAGATATTGCAGATAGTGAGCGTTACTAACTATCTGTGCAATATCTGTACAGTTAGTCACGCTCACTATCTGTGCAATATCTGTACAGTCAGCCTGGCTAACTGTGCAGATTTTGCAGATAGTGAGCGTGACTAACTGTGCAGATATTGCAGATAGTGAGTCTTGCTAACTGTATAGATATTGCACAGATAGTGAATCTGGCTAACTGTACAGATATTGCACAGATAGTGAGCCTGGCTGATTGTGCAGATATTGCAGATAGTAAGCCTGGCTAACTGTACAGATATTGCAGATAGTGAGCGTGGCTAACAGTGATGCTACTGCAAAGATAGTGAGCCTGGCTGACTGTGCAGATAATGCACAGATATTGAGCCTGGCTAACTGTACAGATATTGCACAGATAGTGAGCCTGGCTAACTGTGCAGATATTGCACAGATAATGAGCTTGGCTAACTGCAGATATTGCACAGATAGTGAGCGTGGCTAACGGTGCAGATATTGCACAGATAGTGAGCCTGGCTAACTGCAGATATTGCACAGATAGTGAGCCTGGTTAACTGTGCAGATATTGCACAGATAATGAGCGTGGCCAACTGTGCAGATATTGCAGATAGTGAGAATGGCTAACTGTGCAGATATTGCACAGATAGTGAATCTGGCTAACTGTACAGAAATTGCACAGATAGTGAGCCTGGCTGACTGTGCAGATATTGCAGATAGTAAGCCTGGCTAACTGTACAGATATTGGAGATAGTGAGCGTGGCTAACTGTGATGCTACTGCAAAGATAGTGAGCCTGGCTGAATGCACAGATAGTGAGCGTGGCTAACTGTACAGATATTGCATAGATAATGAGCCTGGCAAACTGCAGATATTTCACAGATAGTGAGCGTGGCTAACTATGCAGATATTGCACAGATAGTGAGCCTGGTTAACTGTGCAGATATTGCACAGATAATGCGCGTGGACAACTGTGCAGATATTGCAGATAGTGAGAATGGCTTACTGTGCAGATATTGCACAGATCGTGAGCGTGGCGAACTGTGCAGATATTGCAGATAATGGGCGCGTGACTAACTGCAGATATTGCACAGTTAGTGAGCCTGGCTAACAGTGCAGATATTGCACAGAAAGTGAGCATGGCTAACTGTGCAGATATTGCAGATAGTGAGCGTGGCAAACTGTGCAGATATTGCACAGATCGTGAGCCTGGCTTACTGTGCAGATATTGCAGATAGTGAGCCTGGCTAACTGTGCAGATATTGCAGATAGTGAGCGTGGCTAACTGTGCAGATATTGCACAGATCGTGAGCGTGGCTAACTGTGCAGATATTGCACAGATCGTGAGCGTGGCTAACTGTGCAGATATTGCAGATCGTGAGCATGGCTAACTGCAGATATTGCAGATAGTGAGCGTGGCTAACTGTGCAGATATTGCACAGTGAGCGTGACTAACTGTGCAGATATTGCAAAAAGTGAGTCTGGCTAACTGTGCAGATATTGCAGAGATAGTGAGCATGGCTAACTGTGCAGATATTGCAGATAGTGAGCGCGTGACTAACTGTGCAGATATTGCACAGATAGTCAGCCTGGCTAACTCTACAGATATTGCAGATAGTGAGCGTGGCTAACTGTGATGCTACTGCACAGATAGTGAGTCTGGCTAACTGTGCAGATATTGGACAGATAGAGAGCCTGGCGAACTGTGCAGATATTGCACAGATTGTGAGCCTAGTTAACGAGACAGATATTGCACAGATAGTGAGCATGGCTAAATCTGCAGATATTGCAAAGATAGTGAGCCTGGCTAACTGTGCAGATATTGCAGATAGTGAGCCTTGCTATCTGTACAGATATTGCAGATAGTGAGCGTGACTATCTGTACAGATATAGCAGATAGTGAGCGTGGCTAACTGCACAGATATTGCACAGATCGTGAGCGTGGCTAACTGTGCAGATATTGCACAGATCGTGAGCGTGGCTAACTGTGCAGATATTGCAGATAGTGAGCCTGGCTAACTGTGCAGATATTGCAGATCGTGAGCATGGCTAACTGTGCAGATATTGCAGATAGTAAACATGGCTAACTGTGCAGACATTGCACAGATAGTGAGCGTGGCTAACTACAGATATTGCAGATAGTGAGTGTGGCTAACTGCAGATATTGTACAGATAGTGAGCCTGGCTAACTGTGCAGATATTGCACAGATAGTGGGCGTGGCTAACATTGCAGATTTTGCATATAGTGAGCGTGACTAACTGTGCAGATATTGCACCGATCGTGAGCGTGGCTAACTGTGCAGTTATTGCAGATCGTGAGCATGGCTAACTGTGCAGATATTGCAGATAGTGAGCGTGGCTAATTGTGCAGATATTGCACAGATAGTGAGCGTGACTAACTGTACAGATATTGCACAGATAGTGAGCGTGACGAACTGTACAGATATTGCACAGATAGTGAGTGTGGCTAACTGCAGATATTGTACAGATAGTGAGCCTGGCTAACTGTGCAGATATTGCACAGATAGTGAGCCTGGCTAACTGTGCAGATATTGCACAGATAGTGGGCGTGGCTAACTGTGCAGATATTGCACAGATAGTGAGCATGGCTAACTGTGCAGTTATTGCAGATCGTGAGCATGGCTAACTGTGCAGATATTGCAGATAGTGAGCGTGGCTAATTGTGCAGATATTGCACAGATAGTGAGCGTGACTAACCGTACAGATATTGCACAGATAGTGAGCGTGACTAACTGTACAGATATTGCACAGATAGTGAGCCTGGCTAACTGTGCAGATAGTGAGCGTGGTTAACTGCACAGATATTGCACAGATAGTGAGCGTGACTAACTGTGCAGATATCGCAGAAAGTGAGTCTGGCAAACTGTGCAGATATTGCACAGATATTGAGCGTGACGAACTCTACAGATAGTGAGCCTGGCTAACTGTGCAGATATAGCACAGATCGTGAGTCTGGCTAACTGTGCAGATATTGCAAAGATAGTGAGCCTAGCTAACGAGACAGATATTGCACAGAAAGTGAGCATGGCTAAATCTGCAGATATTGCAAAGAGAGTGAGCGTGACTAACTGTGCAGATATTGCACAGATAGTGAGCATGGCTAACTGTGCAGATATTGCAGAAAGTGAGCGTGGCTAACTGTGACGCTACTGCACAGATAGTGAGCATGACTAAATCTGCAGATATTGCACAGATAGTAAGTCTGGCTAACTGTGCAGATATTGCACAGATAGTGAGCCTAGCTAACTAGACAGATATTGCACAGAAAGTGAGCATGGCTAAATCTGCAGATATTGCAAAGAGAGTGAGCGTGACTAACTGTGCAGATATTGCACAGATAGTGAGCCTGGCTAACTGTACAGATATTGCAGAAAGTGAGCGTGGCTAACTGTGACGCTACTGCACAGATAGTGAGCATGACTAAATCTGCAGATATTGCACAGATAGTGAGCCTGGCTAACTGTGCAGATATTGCAGAAAGTGAGCGTGACTATCTGTGCAATATCTGTACAGTTAGTGAGCCTGGGTAACTGTGCAGATTTTGCAGACAGTGAGCGTGACTAACTGTGCACGAATTGCACAAATCGTGAGCGTGGCTAACTGTGCAGATATTGCACAGATAGCGAGTCTTGCTAACTGTAGATATTGCACAGATAGTGAATCTGTCAAACTGTACAGATATTGCACAGATAGTGAGCGTGACTTACTGTGCAGATATTGCACAGATAGTGAGCCTGGCTGACTATGCAGATATTGCAGATAGTGAGTCTTGCTAACTGTGCAGACATTGCACAGATAGTGAGCGTGGCTAACTGTGCAGATATTGCAGATAGTGAGCGCGTGACTAACTGTGCAGATATTGCACAATTAGTGAGCCTGGCTAACAGTGTAGATAATGCAAAGATAGTGAGCATGGCTATCTGTGCAGATATTGCAGATAGTGAACATGGCTAACTGTACAGATATTGCAGATAGTGAGCATGGCTAACTGCAGATATTGCAGATAGTGAGCGTTACTAACTATCTGTGCAATATCTGTACAGTTAGTCACGCTCACTATCTGTGCAATATCTGTACAGTCAGCCTGGCTAACTGTGCAGATTTTGCAGATAGTGAGCGTGACTAACTGTGCAGATATTGCACAGATCGTGAGCGTGGCTAACTGTGCAGATATTGCAGATAGTGAGTCTTGCTAACTGTATAGATATTGCACAGATAGTGAATCTGGCTAACTGTACAGATATTGCACAGATAGTGAGCCTGGCTGATTGTGCAGATATTGCAGATAGTAAGCCTGGCTAACTTACAGATATTGCAGATAGTGAGCGTGGCTAACAGTGATGCTACTGCAAAGATAGTGAGCCTGGCTGACTGTGCAGATAATGCACAGATATTGAGCCTGGCTAACTGTACAGATATTGCACAGATAGTGAGCCTGGCTAACTGTGCAGATATTGCACAGATAATGAGCTTGGCTAACTGCAGATATTGCACAGATAGTGAGCGTGGCTAACGGTGCAGATATTGCACAGATAGTGAGCCTGGCTAACTGCAGATATTGCACAGATAGTGAGCCTGGTTAACTGTGCAGATATTGCACAGATAATGAGCGTGGCCAACTGTGCAGATATTGCAGATAGTGAGAATGGCTAACTGTGCAGATATTGCACAGATAGTGAATCTGGCTAACTGTACAGAAATTGCACAGATAGTGAGCCTGGCTGACTGTGCAGATATTGCAGATAGTAAGCCTGGCTAACTGTACAGATATTGGAGATAGTGAGCGTGGCTAACTGTGAAGCTACTGCAAAGATAGTGAGCCTGGCTGAATGCACAGATAGTGAGCGTGGCTAACTGTACAGATATTGCATAGATAATGAGCCTGGCAAACTGCAGATATTTCACAGATAGTGAGCGTGGCTAACTATGCAGATATTGCACAGATAGTGAGCCTGGTTAACTGTGCAGATATTGCACAGATAATGCGCGTGGACAACTGTGCAGATATTGCAGATAGTGAGAATGGCTTACTGTGCAGATATTGCACAGATCGTGAGCGTGGCGAACTGTGCAGATATTGCAGATAATGGGCGCGTGACTAACTGCAGATATTGCACAGTTAGTGAGCCTGGCTAACAGTGCAGATATTGCACAGAAAGTGAGCATGGCTAACTGTGCAGATATTGCAGATAGTGAGCGTGGCAAACTGTGCAGATATTGCACAGATCGTGAGCCTGGCTTACTGTGCAGATATTGCAGATAGTGAGCCTGGCTAACTGTGCAGATATTGCAGATAGTGAGCGTGGCTAACTGTGCAGATATTGCACAGATCGTGAGCGTGGCTAACTGTGCAGATATTGCACAGATCGTGAGCGTGGCTAACTGTGCAGATATTGCAGATCGTGAGCATGGCTAACTGCAGATATTGCAGATAGTGAGCGTGGCTAACTGTGCAGATATTGCACAGTGAGCGTGACTAACTGTGCAGATATTGCAAAAAGTGAGTCTGGCTAACTGTGCAGATATTGCACAGATAGTGAGCATGGCTAACTGTGCAGATATTGCAGATAGTGAGCGCGTGACTAACTGTGCAGATATTGCACAGATAGTCAGCCTGGCTAACTCTACAGATATTGCAGATAGTGAGCGTGGCTAACTGTGATGCTACTGCACAGATAGTGAGTCTGGCTAACTGTGCAGATATTGGACAGATAGAGAGCCTGGCGAACTGTGCAGATATTGCACAGATTGTGAGCCTAGTTAACGAGACAGATATTGCACAGATAGTGAGCATGGCTAAATCTGCAGATATTGCAAAGATAGTGAGCCTGGCTAACTGTGCAGATATTGCAGATAGTGAGCCTTGCTATCTGTACAGATATTGCAGATAGTGAGCGTGACTATCTGTACAGATATAGCAGATAGTGAGCGTGGCTAACTGTACAGATATTGCACAGATCGTGAGCGTGGCTAACTGTGCAGATATTGCACAGATCGTGAGCGTGGCTAACTGTGCAGATATTGCAGATAGTGAGCCTGGCTAACTGTGCAGATATTGCAGATCGTGAGCATGGCTAACTGTGCAGATATTGCAGATAGTAAACATGGCTAACTGTGCAGACATTGCACAGATAGTGAGCGTGGCTAACTACAGATATTGCAGATAGTGAGTGTGGCTAACTGCAGATATTGTACAGATAGTGAGCCTGGCTAACTGTGCAGATATTGCACAGATAGTGGGCGTGGCTAACATTGCAGATTTTGCATATAGTGAGCGTGACTAACTGTGCAGATATTGCACCGATCGTGAGCGTGGCTAACTGTGCAGTTATTGCAGATCGTGAGCATGGCTAACTGTGCAGATATTGCAGATAGTGAGCGTGGCTAATTGTGCAGATATTGCACAGATAGTGAGCGTGACTAACTGTACAGATATTGCACAGATAGTGAGCGTGACGAACTGTACAGATATTGCACAGATAGTGAGTGTGGCTAACTGCAGATATTGTACAGATAGTGAGCCTGGCTAACTGTGCAGATATTGCACAGATAGTGAGCCTGGCTAACTGTGCAGATATTGCACAGATAGTGGGCGTGGCTAACTGTGCAGATATTGCACAGATAGTGAGCATGGCTAACTGTGCAGTTATTGCAGATCGTGAGCATGGCTAACTGTGCAGATATTGCAGATAGTGAGCGTGGCTAATTGTGCAGATATTGCACAGATAGTGAGCGTGACTAACCGTACAGATATTGCACAGATAGTGAGCGTGACTAACTGTACAGATATTGCACAGATAGTGAGCCTGGCTAACTGTGCAGATAGTGAGCGTGGTTAACTGCACAGATATTGCACAGATAGTGAGCGTGACTAACTGTGCAGATATCGCAGAAAGTGAGTCTGGCAAACTGTGCAGATATTGCACAGATATTGAGCGTGACGAACTCTACAGATAGTGAGCCTGGCTAACTGTGCAGATATAGCACAGATCGTGAGTCTGGCTAACTGTGCAGATATTGCAAAGATAGTGAGCCTAGCTAACGAGACAGATATTGCACAGAAAGTGAGCATGGCTAAATCTGCAGATATTGCAAAGAGAGTGAGCGTGACTAACTGTGCAGATATTGCACAGATAGTGAGCATGGCTAACTGTGCAGATATTGCAGAAAGTGAGCGTGGCTAACTGTGACGCTACTGCACAGATAGTGAGCATGACTAAATCTGCAGATATTGCACAGATAGTAAGTCTGGCTAACTGTGCAGATATTGCACAGATAGTGAGCCTAGCTAACTAGACAGATATTGCACAGAAAGTGAGCATGGCTAAATCTGCAGATATTGCAAAGAGAGTGAGCGTGACTAACTGTGCAGATATTGCACAGATAGTGAGCCTGGCTAACTGTACAGATATTGCAGAAAGTGAGCGTGGCTAACTGTGACGCTACTGCACAGATAGTGAGCATGACTAAATCTGCAGATATTGCACAGATAGTGAGCCTGGCTAACTGTGCAGATATTGCAGAAAGTGAGCGTGACTATCTGTGCAATATCTGTACAGTTAGTGAGCCTGGGTAACTGTGCAGATTTTGCAGACAGTGAGCGTGACTAACTGTGCACGAATTGCACAAATCGTGAGCGTGGCTAACTGTGCAGATATTGCACAGATAGCGAGTCTTGCTAACTGTAGATATTGCACAGATAGTGAATCTGTCAAACTGTACAGATATTGCACAGATAGTGAGCGTGACTCACTGTGCAGATATTGCACAGATAGTGAGCCTGGCTGACTGTGCAGATATTGCAGATAGTGAGTCTTGCTAACTGTGCAGACATTGCACAGATAGTGAGCGTGGCTAACTACAGATATTGCAGATAGTGAGTGTGGCTAACTGCAGATATTGCACAGATAGTGGGCGTGGCTAACTGTGCAGATTTTGCAGATAGTGAGCGTGACTAACTGTGCAGATATTGCACAGATCGTGAGCGTGTCTAACTGTGCAGATATTGCAGATAGTGAGCCTGGCTAACTGTGCAGATATTGCAGATCGTGAGCATGGCTAACTATGCAGATATTGCAGATAGTGAACAAAGCTAACTGTGCAGATATTGCACAGATAGTGAGCATGGCTAACTGTGCAGATATTGCAGATAGTGAGCGTGGCTAACTGTGCAGATATTGCACAGATGGTGAGCGTGGCTAACTGTACAGATATTGCACAGATAGTGAGCCTTGCTAACTGTGCAGATAGTGAGCGTGGTTAACTGTACAGATATTGCGGATAGTGAGCGTGGCAAACTGTGCAGATAGTGAGCCTGGCTAACTGTACAGATATTGGACAAATAGCCTGGCTAACTGTGCAGATATTGCAGATAGTGAGCCTGACTAACTGTGCAGATATTGCACAGATAATGAGCGTGGCCAACTGTGCAGATAGTGAGCGTGGCTAACTGTGCAGACATGGCACAGATCGTGAGCGTGGAGAACTGTGCAGATATTGCAGATAGTGAACATGGCTAACTGTACAGATATTGCAGATAGTGAGCATGGCTAACTGTGCAGATATTGCAGATCGTGAGCATGGCTAACTGTGCAGATATTGCAGATAGTGAGCGTGGCTAACTGTGCAGATATTGCAGAAAGTGAGTCTGGCTAACTGTGCAGATATTGCACAGATATTGAGCGTGACTAACTCTACAGACAGTGAGCCTGGCTAACTGTGCAGATATAGCACAGATAGTGAGCCAGGCTAACTGTGCAGATATTGCACAGAAAGTGAGCCTAGCTAACTAGACAGATATTGCACAGAAAGTGAGCATGGCTAAATCTGCAGATATTGCAAAGATAGTGAGCCTGGCTTACTGTGCAGATATTGCAGATAGTGAGCATGACTATCTGCACAGATATTGCAGATAGTGAGCGTGGCCAACTGTGCTGATATTGCACAGATCGTCACGCTCACTATCTGCAATATCTGTACAGTTAGCCAGGCTCACTATCTGTGCAATATCTGTACAGTTAGCCAGGCTCACTATCTGTGCAATATCTGCAGTTAGCCATGCTCACTATCTGCAATATCTGCAAACTGTACAGATATTGCACAGATAGTGAGCATGGATAACCATGCAGATATTGCACAGATAGTGAGCCTGGCTAACTGTACAGATATTGCACAGATAGTGAGCCTGGCTAACTGTGCAGATATTGCAGATAGTGAGCCTGGCTAACTGTGCAGATATTTCACAGATAATGAGCGTGGCCAACTGTGCAGATATTGCAGATAGTGAACATGGCTAACTGTACAGATATTGCAGATAGAGAGCATGGCCAACTGTGCAGATATTGCAGATCGTGAGCATGGCTAACTGTGCAGATATTGCAGATCGTGAGCATGGCTAACTGTGCAGATATTGCAGATAGTAAACATGGCTAACTGTGCAGACATTGCACAGATAGTGAGCGTGGCTAACTACAGATATTGCAGATAGTGAGTGTGGCTATCTGCAGATATTGTACAGATAGTGAGCCTGGCTAACTGTGCAGATATTGCACAGATAGTGGGCGTGGCTAACAGTGCAGATTTTGCATATAGTGAGCGTGACTAACTGTGCAGATATTGCACAGATCGTGAGCGTGGCTAACTGTGCAGATATTGCAGATACTGAGCCTGGCTAACTGTGCAGATATTGCAGATAGTGAACATGGCTAACTGTGCAGACATTGCACAGATAGTGAGCGTGGCTAACTACAAATATTGCAGATAGTGAGTGTGGCTAACTGCAGATATTGTACAGATAGTGAGCCTGGCTAACTGTGCAGATATTGCACAGATAGTGGGCGTGGCTAACTGTGCAGATATTGCACAGATCGTGAGCGTGGCTAACTGTGCAGATATTGCAGATCTTGAGCATGGCTAACTGTGCAGATATTGCAGATAGTAAACATGGCTAACTGTGCAGACATTGCACAGATAGTGAGCATGGCTAACTGTGCAGTTATTGCACATCGTGAGCATGGCTAACTGTGCAGATATTGCAGATAGTGAGCGTGGCTAATTGTGCAGATATTGCACAGATAGTGAGCGTGGCTAACTGTACAGATATTGCACAGATAGTGAGCGTGACTAACTGTACAGATATTGCACAGATAGTGAGCCTGGCTTACTGTGCAGATATTGCACAGATAGTGGGCGTGGCTAACTGTGCAGATTTTGCATATAATGAGCGTGACTAACTGTGCAGATATTGCACAGATCGTGAGCGTGGCTAACTGTGCAGATATTGCAGATCGTGAGCATGGCTAACTGTGCAGATATTGCAGATAGTAAACATGGCTAACTGTGCAGACATTGCACAGATAGTGAGCGTGGCTAACTACAGATATTGCAGATAGTGAGTGTGGCTAACTGCAGATATTGTACAGATAGTGAGCCTGGCTAACTGTGCAGATATTGTACAGATAGTGGGCGTGGCTAACTGTGCAGATATTGCAGATAGTGAGCCTGGCTAACTGTGCAGATAGTGAGCGTGGTTAACTGCACAGATATTGCGGGTAGTGAGCGTGGCAAACTGTGAAGATAGTGAGCCTAGCTAACTAGACAGATATTGCACAGAAAATGAGCATGGCTAAATCTGCAGATATTGCAAAGAGAGTGAGCGTGACTAACTGTGCAGATATTGCACAGATAGTGAGCCTGGCTAACTGTACAGATACTGCAGAAAGTGAGCGTGGCTAACTGTGACGCTACTGCACAGATAGTGAGCATGACTAAATCTGCAGATATTGCACAGATAGTGAGCCTGGCTAACTGTGCAGATATTGCAGAAAGTGAGCGTGACTATCTGTGCAATATCTGTACAGTTAGTGAGCCTGGCAAACTGTGCAGATTTTGCAGACAGTGAGCGTGACTAACTGTGCACGAATTGCACAAATCGTGAGCGTGGCTAACTGTGCAGATATTGCACAGACAGCGAGTCTTGCTAACTGTGTAGATATTGCACAGATAGTGAATCTGTCAAACTGTACAGATATTGCACAGATAGTGAGCGTGACTCACTGTGCAGATATTGCACAGATAGTGAGCCTGGCTGACTACAGATATTGCAGATAGTGAGTGTGGCTAACTGCAGATATTGTACAGATAGTGAGCCTGGCTAACTATGCAGATATTGCACAGATAGTGAGCGTGACTAACTGTGCAGATATTGCACAGATCGTGAGCGTGTGCAACTGTGCAGATATTGCAGATAGTGAGCCTGGCTAACTGTGCAGATATTGCAGATCGTGAGCATGGCTAACTATGCAGATATTGCAGATAGTGAACAAAGCTAACTGTGCAGATATTGCACAGATAGTGAGCATGGCTAACTGTGCAGATAGTGAGCGTGGCTAACTGTGCAGATATTGCACAGATAGTGAGCATGGATAACCATGCAGATATTGCACAGATAGTGAGCCTGGCTAACTGTACAGATATTGCACAGATAGTGAGCCTGGCTAACTGTGCAGATAGTGAGCCTGGCTAACTGTGCAGATATTTCACAGATAATGAGCGTGGCCAACTGTGCAGATATTGCAGATAGTGAACATGGCTAACTGTACAGATATTGCAGATAGTGAGCATGGCTAACTGTGCAGATATTGCAGATCGTGAGCATGGCTAACTGTGCAGATATTGCAGATCGTGAGCGTGGCTAACTGTGCAGATATTGCAAAGACAGTGAGCGTGGCTAACTGTGCAGATATTGCACAGATAGTGAGCGTGGCTTACTGTACAGATATTGCACAGATAGTGAGCGTGGCTTACTGTACAGATATTGCACAGATAGTGAGCATGACTGTGCAGATATTGCACAGATAGTGAGCCTGGCTAACTGTGCAGATATTGCACAGATAATGGGCGTGGCTACTGTACAGATAGTAAGGGTGGCTAACTACAGATATTGCAGATAGTGTGTGTGGCTAACTGCAGATATTGCACAGATCGTGAGCATGGCTAACTGTGCAGATATTGCAGATCGTGAGCATGGCTAACTGCAGATATTGCAGATAGTGAGCGTGGCTAACCGTGCAGATATTGCACAGATAGTGAGCGTGGCTAACTGTGCAGATATTGCAAAGACAGTGAGCGTGACTAACTGTGCAGATATTGCAGAAAGTGAGTCTGGCTAACTGTGCAGATATTGCACAGATAGTGAGCATGGCTAACTCTGCAGATATTGCAGATAGTGAGCGCGTGACTAACTGTGCAGATATTGCACAGATATTGAGCGTGACTAACTGTGCAGATATTGCACAAATAGTGTGCGTGGCTTACTGTACAGATATTGCAGATAGTGAGCGTGGCTAACTGCAGATATTGCAAAAACAGTGAGCGTGACTAACTGTAGATATTGCACAGATAGTGAGCATGGCTAACTGTGCAGATATTGCACAGAGAGTGAGCATGGCTAACTGTGCATATATTGCACAGATAGTGAGCGTGACGAACAATCTGGGCAATATCTGTACAGTTAGCCACGCTCACTAACTGTGCAGATATTGCACAGATCGTCAAGCTCACTATCTGCAAAATCTGCACAGTTAGCCAGGCTCACTATCTGGGCAATATCTGTACAATGAGCCTGGCTAACTGTGCAGATTTTGCAGATAGTGAGCGTGGCTAACTGTGCAGATATTGCACAGATAGTGAGCGTGGCTTACTTTACAGATATTGCACAGATAGTGAGCGTGGCTTACTGTACAGATATTGCACAGATAGTGAGCATGACTAACTGTGCAGATATTGCACAGATAGTGAGCCTGGCTAACTGTGCAGATATTGCACAGATAGTAGGCGTGGCTACTGCAAAGATAGTAAGCGTGGCTAACTACAGATATTGCAGATAGTGTGTGTGGCTAACTGCAGATATTGCACAGATAGTGAGCATGGCTAACTGTGCAGATATTGCAGATCGTGAGCATGGCTAACTGCAGATATTGCAGATAGTGAGCGTGGCTAACCGTGCAGATATTGCACAGATAGTGAGCGTGGCTAACTGTGCAGATATTGCAAAGACAGTGAGCGTGACTAACTGTGCAGATATTGCAGATAGTGACCTGGCTAACAGTGCAGATATTGCAGATAGTGACCTGGCTAACTGTGCAGATATTGCAAAAAGTGAGTCTGGCTAACTGTGCAGATATTGCACAGATAGTGAGCATGGCTAACTGTGCAGATATTGCAGATAGTGAGCGCGTGACTAACTGTGCAGATATTGCACAGATAGTCAGCCTGGCTAACTCTACAGATATTGCAGATAGTGAGCGTGGCTAACTGTGATGCTACTGCACAGATAGTGAGTCTGGCTAACTGTGCAGATATTGGACAGATAGAGAGCCTGGCTAACTGTGCAGATATTGCACAGATTGTGAGCCTAGTTAACGAGACAGATATTGCACAGATAGTGAGCATGGCTAAATCTGCAGATATTGCAAAGATAGTGAGCCTGGCTAACTGTGCAGATATTGCAGATAGTGAGCCTTGCTATCTGTACAGATATTGCAGATAGTGAGCGTGACTATCTGTACAGATACAGCAGATAGTGAGCGTGGCTAACTGTACAGATATTGCACAGATCGTGAGCGTGGCTAACTGAGCATATATTGCACAGATAGTGAGCGTGGCTAACTGTGCAGATATTGCAGATAGTGAGCGTGGCTAACTGTGCAGATATTGCACAGATAGTGAGCGTGGCTAACTGTGCAGATATTGCACAGATAGTGTGCCTGGCTAACTGTACAGATATTGCACAGATAGTGAGCCTGGCTAACTGTGCAGATATTGCAGATAGTGAACCTTGCTATCTGTCCAGATATTGCAGATAGTGAGCGTGACTATCTGTACAGATATTGCAGATAGTGAGCGTGGCTAACTGTACAGATATTGCACAGATAGTGAGCATGGCTAACCATGCAGATATTGCACAGATAGTGAGCATGGCTAACTGTGCAGATATTGCACAGGTAGTGTGCCTGGCTAACTGTACAGATATTGCACAGATAGTGAGCCTGGCTAACTCTACAGATATTGCACAGATAGTGAGCCTGGCTAACTCTACAGATATTGCAGATAGTGAGCGTGGCTAACTGTGATGCTACTGCACAGATAGTGAGCATGGCTAAATCTGCAGATATTGCACAGATAGTGAGCCTGGCTAACTGTGCAGATATTGCAGAAAATGAGCGTGACTATTTGTGCAATATCTGTACAGTTAGTGAGCCTGGCTAACTGTGCAGATTTTGCAGATAGTGAGCGTGACTAACTGCAGATATTGCACAGATCGTGAGCGTGGCTAACTGTGCAGATATTGCAGATAGTGAGTCTTGCTAACTGTATAGATATTGCACAGATAGTGAATCTGGCTAACTGTACAGATATTGCACAGATAGTGAGCCTGGCTGATTGTGCAGATATTGCAGATAGTAAGCCTGGCTAACTGTACAGATATTGCAGATAGTGAGCGTGGCTAACAGTGATGCTACTGCAAAGATAGTGAGCCTGGCTGACTGTGCAGATAATGCATAGATATTGAGCCTGGCTAACTGTACAGATATTGCACAGATAGTGAGCCTGGCTAACTGTGCAGATATTGCACAGATAATGAGCTTGGCTAACTGCAGATATTGCACAGATAGTGAGCGTGGCTAACGGTGCAGATATTGCACAGATAGTGAGCCTGGCTAACTGCAGATATTGCACAGATAGTGAGCCTGGTTAACTGTGCAGATATTGCACAGATAATGAGCGTGGCCAACTGTGCAGATATTGCAGATAGTGAGAATGGCTAACTGTGCAGATATTGCACAGATAGTGAATCTGGCTAACTGTACAGAAATTGCACAGATAGTGAGCCTGGCTGACTGTGCAGATATTGCAGATAGTAAGCCTGGCTAACTGTACAGATATTGGAGATAGTGAGCGTGGCTAACTGTGATGCTACTGCAAAGATAGTGAGCCTGGCTGAATGCACAGATAGTGAGCGTGGCTAACTGTACAGATATTGCATAGATAATGAGCCTGGCAAACTGCAGATATTTCACAGATAGTGAGCGTGGCTAACTATGCAGATATTGCACAGATAGTGAGCCTGGTTAACTGTGCAGATATTGCACAGATAATGCGCGTGGACAACTGTGCAGATATTGCAGATAGTGAGAATGGCTTACTGTGCAGATATTGCACAGATCGTGAGCGTGGCGAACTGTGCAGATATTGCAGATAATGGGCGCGTGACTAACTGCAGATATTGCACAGTTAGTGAGCCTGGCTAACAGTGCAGATATTGCACAGAAAGTGAGCATGGCTAACTGTGCAGATATTGCAGATAGTGAGCGTGGCAAACTGTGCAGATATTGCACAGATCGTGAGCCTGGCTTACTGTGCAGATATTGCAGATAGTGAGCCTGGCTAACTGTGCAGATATTGCAGATAGTGAGCGTGGCTAACTGTGCAGATATTGCACAGATCGTGAGCGTGGCTAACTGTGCAGATATTGCACAGATCGTGAGCGTGGCTAACTGTGCAGATATTGCAGATCGTGAGCATGGCTAACTGCAGATATTGCAGATAGTCAGCGTGGCTAACTGTGCAGATATTGCACAGTGAGCGTGACTGACTGTGCAGATATTGCAAAAAGTGAGTCTGGCTAACTGTGCAGATATTGCACAGATAGTGAGCATGGCTAACTGTGCAGATATTGCAGATAGTGAGCGCGTGACTAACTGTGCAGATATTGCACAGATAGTCAGCCTGGCTAACTCTACAGATATTGCAGATAGTGAGCGTGGCTAACTGTGATGCTACTGCACAGATAGTGAGTCTGGCTAACTGTGCAGATATTGGACAGATAGAGAGCCTGGCTAACTGTGCAGATATTGCACAGATTGTGAGCCTAGTTAACGAGACAGATATTGCACAGATAGTGAGCATGGCTAAATCTGCAGATATTGCAAAGATAGTGAGCCTGGCTAACTGTGCAGATATTGCAGATAGTGAGCCTTGCTATCTGTACAGATATTGCAGATAGTGAGCGTGACTATCTGTACAGATATAGCAGATAGTGAGCGTGGCTAACTGTACAGATATTGCACAGATCGTGAGCGTGGCTAACTGAGCATATATTGCACAGATAGTGAGCGTGGCTAACTGTGCAGATATTGCAGATAGTGAGCGTGGCTAACTGTGCAGATATTGCACAGATAGTGAGCGTGGCTAACTGTGCAGATATTGCACAGATAGTGTGCCTGGCTAACTGTACAGATATTGCACAGATAGTGTGCCTGGCTAACTGTACAGATATTGCACAGATAGTGAGCCTGGCTAACTCTACAGATATTGCACAGATAGTGAGCCTGGCTAACTCTCCAGATATTGCAGATAGTGAGCGTGGCTAACTGTGATGCTACTGCACAGATAGTGAGCATGGCTAAATCTGCAGATATTGCACAGATAGTGAGCCTGGCTAACTGTGCAGATATTGCAGAAAATGAGCGTGACTATTTGTGCAATATCTGTACAGTTAGTGAGCCTGGCTAACTGTGCAGATTTTGCAGATAGTGAGCGTGACTAACTGCAGATATTGCACAGATCGTGAGCGTGGCTAACTGTGCAGATATTGCAGATAGTGAGTCTTGCTAACTGTATAGATATTGCACAGATAGTGAATCTGGCTAACTGTACAGATATTGCACAGATAGTGAGCCTGGCTGATTGTGCAGATATTGCAGATAGTAAGCCTGGCTAACTGTACAGATATTGCAGATAGTGAGCGTGGCTAACAGTGATGCTACTGCAAAGACAGTGAGCCTGGCTGACTGTGCAGATAATGCACAGATAGTGAGCCTGGCTAACTGTACAGATATTGCACAGATAGTGAGCCTGGCTAACTGTGCAGTTATTGCACAGATAATGAGCTTGGCTAACTGCAGATATTACACAGATAGTGAGCGTGGCTAACGGTGCAGATATTGCACAGATAGTGAGCCTGGCTAACTGCAGATATTGCACAGATAGTGAGCCTGGTTAACTGTGCAGATATTGCACAGATAATGAGCGTGGCCAACTGTGCAGATATTGCAGATAGTGAGAATGGCTAACTGTGCAGATATTGCACAGATAGTGAATCTGGCTAACTGTACAGAAATTGCACAGATAGTGAGCCTGGCTGACTGTGCAGATATTGCAGATAGTAAGCCTGGCTAACTGTACAGATATTGCAGATAGTGAGCGTGGCTAACTGTGATGCTACTGCAAAGATAGTGAGCCTGGCTGAATGCACAGATAGTGAGCGTGGCTAACTGTACAGATATTGCATAGATAATGAGCCTGGCTAACTGCAGATATTTCACAGATAGTGAGCGTGGCTAACTATGCAGATATTGCACAGATAGTGAGCCTGGTTAACTGTGCAGATATTGCACAGATAATGCGCGTGGACAACTGTGCAGATATTGCAGATAGTGAGAATGGCTTACTGTGCAGATATTGCACAGATCGTGAGCGTGGCGAACTGTGCAGATATTGCAGATAATGGGCGCGTGACTAACTGCAGATATTGCACAGTTAGTGAGCCTGGCTAACAGTGCAGATATTGCACAGAAAGTGAGCATGGCTAACTGTGCAGATATTGCAGATAGTGAACGTGGCAAACTGTGCAGATATTGCACAGATCGTGAGCCTGGCTTACTGTGCAGATATTGCAGATAGTGAGCCTGGCTAACTGTGCAGATATTGCAGATAGTGAGCGTGGCTAACTGTGCAGATATTGCACAGATCGTGAGCGTGGCTAACTGTGCAGATATTGCACAGATCGTGAGCGTGGCTAACTGTGCAGATATTGCAGATAGTGAACATGGCTAACGGTACAGATATTGCAGATATTGAGCATGGCTAACTGCAGATATTGCAGATAATGAGCGTGACTAACTATCTGTGCAATATCTGTACAGTTAGTCACGCTCACTATCTGTGCAATATCTGTACAGTGAGCCTGGCTAACTGTGCAGATTTTGCAGATAGTGAGCGTGACTAACTGTGCAGATATTGCACAGATCGTGAGCGTGGCTAACTGTGCAGATATTGCAGATAGTGAGCCTGGCTAACTGTGCAGATATTGCAGATCGTGAGCATAGCTAACAGTGCAGATATTGCAGATAGTGAACATGGCTAACTGTGCAGACATTGCACAGATAGTGAGCGTGGCTAACTACAGATATTGCAGATAGTGAGTGTGGCTAACTGTGCAGATATTGCACAGATCGTGAGCGTGGCTAACTGTGCAGATATTGGAGATAGTGAGCCTGGCTAACTGTGCAGATATTGCACAGATAGTGAGCGTGGCTAACTGTGCAGATATTGCAGATAGTGAGCGCGTGACTAACTGTGCAGATATTACACAGTTAGTTAGCCTGGCTAACAGTGTAGATAATGCAAAGATAGTGAGCATGGCTATCTGTGCAGATATTGCAGATAGTGACTGTGGCTAACTGCAGATAATGTACAGATAGTGAGCGTGGCTAACTGTGCAGATATTGCACAGATCGTGAGCGTGGTTAACTGTGCAGATATTGCAGATAGTGAGCCTGGCTAACTGTGCAGATATTGCAGATCGTGAGCATAGCTAACTGTGCAGATATTGCAGATAGTGAACATGGCTAACTGTGCAGACATTGCACAGATAGTGAGCGTGGCTAACTACAGATATTGCAGATAGTGACTGTGGCTAACTGCAGATAATGTACAGATAGTGAGCGTGGCTAACTGTGCAGATATTGCACAGATAGTTAGCCTGGCTAACTGTGCAGATGTTGCAGATAGTGAGCGTGGCTAACTGTACAGATATTGCACAGATAGCCTGGCTAACTGTGCAGATATTGCAGAAAGTGAGCATGGCTAACTGTACAGATATTGCAGATAGTGAGCATGGTTAACTGTGCAGATATTGCAGATAGTGAGCCTGGCGAACTGTGCAGCTATTGCACAGATAGTGAGCCTGGCTAACTGTGCAGATAGTGAGCGTGGTTAACTGTGCAGATATTGCAGATAGTGAGCCTAGCTAACTGTGCAGATACTGCACAGATAATGGGCGTGGCCAACTGTGCAGATATTGCAGATAGTGAGAATGGCTAACTGCAGATATGGCACAGATCGTGAGCGTGGCGAACTGTGCAGATATTGCAGATAGTGAACATGGCTAATTGTACAGATATTGCAGAAAGTGAGCATGGCTAACTGTGCAGATATTGCACAGATCGTGAGCGTGGCTAACTGTGCAGATATTGCAGATAGTGAGCATGGCTAACTGCAGATATTGCAGATAGTGAGCGTGACTAACTATCTGTGCAATATCTGTACAGTTAGTCACGCTCACTATCTCTGCAATATCTGTACAGTGAGCCTGGCTTACTGTGCAGATTTTGCAGTTATTGAGCGTGACTAACTGTGCAGATGTTGCACAGATAGTGTGCGTGGCTAACTGTACAGATATTGCAGATAGTGAGCGTGGCTAACTGCAGATATTGCAAAGACTGTGAGCATGGCTAACTGTGCAGATATTGCATAGAGAGTGAGCATGGCGAACTGTGCTTATATTGCACAGATAGTGAGCGTGACTAACTATCTGTGCAATATCTGTACAGTAAGCCACGCTCACTATCTATGCAATATCTGCACAGTTAGCCACGCTCACTATCTGCAAAATCTGCATAGTTAGCCAGGCTCATTGTACAGATATTGCCCAATGAGCCTGGCTAACTATGCAGATTTTGCAGATAGTGAGCGTGGCTAACTGTGCAGATATTGCACAGATGGTGAGCGTGGCTTACTGTACAGATATCGCACAGATAGTGAGCATGACTAACTGTGCATATATTGCACAGATAGTGAGCGTGACGAACTATCTGGGCAATATCTGTACAGTTAGCCACGCTCACTAACTGTGCAGATATTGCACAGATCGTCACGCTCACTATCTACAAAATCTGCACAGTTAGCCAGGCTCAGGATCTGAGCAATATCTGTACAATGAGCCTGGTTAACTGTGCAGATTTTTCAGATAGTGAGCGTGACGAACTGTGCAGATATTGCACAGATAGTGAGCCTGGCTAACTGTGCAGATATTGCAGATAGTGAACATGGCTAACTGCAGACATTGCACAGATAGTGAGCGTGGCTAACTGTACAGATATTGCAGATAGTGAGTGTGGCTAACTGTGCAGATATTGTACAGATAGTTAGCCTGGCTAACTGTGCAGATATTGTACAGATAGTGAGCCTGGCTAACTGTGCAGATATTGCACAGATAGTGGGCGTGGCTAACTGTGCAGATATTGCACAGATAGAGGGCGTGGCTACTGCACAGATAGTGAGCGTGGCTAACTACAGATATTGCAGATAGTGAGTGTGGCTAACTGCAGATAGTGTACAGATAGTGAGCCTGGCTAACTGTGCAGATATTGCACGGATAGTGAGCATGGCTAACTGCAGATATTGCAGATAGTGAGTGTGGCTAACTGCAGATAATTTACAGATAGTGAGCGTGGCGAACTGTGCAGATATTGCACAGATGGTTAGCCTGGCTAACTGTGCAGATGTTGCAGATAGTGAGCGTGGCTAACTGTACAGATATTGCACAGATAGCCTGGCTAACTGTGCAGATATTGCAGAAAGTGAGCATGGCTAACTGTACAGATATTGCAGATAGTGAGCATGGCTAACTGTGCAGATATTGCAGATAGTGAGCCTGGCGAACTGTGCAGATAGTGAGCGTGGTTAACTGTGCAGATATTGCAGATAGTGAGCCTGGCTAACTGTATAGATATTGCACAAATAGCCTGGCTAACTGTGCAGATATTGCAGATAGTGAGCCTAGCTAACTGTGCAGATACTGCACAGATAATGGGCGTGACCAACTGTGCAGATATTGCAGATAGTGAGAATGGCTAACTGCAGATATGGCACAGATCGTGAGCGTGGCGAACTGTGCAGATATTGCAGATAGTGAACATGGCTAATTGTACAGATATTGCAGAAAGTGAGCATGGCTAACTGTGCAGATATTGCACAGATCGTGAGCGTGGCTAACTGTGCAGATATTGCAGATAGTGAGCATGGCTAACTGCAGATATTGCAGATAGTGAGCGTGACTAACTATCTGTGCAATATCTGTACAGTTAGTCACGCTCACTATCTCTGCAATATCTGTACAGTGAGCCTGGCTTACTGTGCAGATTTTGCAGTTATTGAGCGTGACTAACTGTGCAGATGTTGCACAGATAGTGTGCGTGGCTAACTGTGCAGATATTGCAGAGAGTGAGCGTGGCTAACTGCAGATATTGCAAAGACAGTGAGCATGGCTAACTGTGCAGATATTGCATAGAGAGTGAGCATGGCGAACTGTGCTTATATTGCACAGATAGTGAGCGTGACTAACTATCTGTGCAATATCTGTACAGTAAGCCACGCTCACTATCTATGCAATATCTGCACAGTTAGCCACGCTCACTATCTGCAAAATCTGCATAGTTAGCCAGGCTCATTGTACAGATATTGCCCAATGAGCCTGGCTAACTATGCAGATTTTGCAGATAGTGAGCGTGGCTAACTGTACAGATATTGCACAGATAGTGAGCATGACTAACTGTGCATATATTGCACAGATAGTGAGCGTGACGAACTATCTGGGCAATATCTGTACAGTTAGCCACGCTCACTAACTGTGCAGATATTGCACAGATCGTCACGCTCACTATCTACAAAATCTGCACAGTTAGCAAGGCTCACGATCTGAGCAATATCTGTACAATGAGCCTGGTTAACTGTGCAGATTTTGAAGATAGTGAGCGTGACGAACTGTGCAGATATTGCACAGATAGTGAGCCTGGCTAACTGTGCAGATATTGCAGCTAGTGAACATGGCTAACTGCAGACATTGCACAGATAGTGAGCGTGGCTAACTGTACAGATATTGCAGATAGTGAGTGTGGCTAACTGTGCAGATATTGTACAGATAGTTAGCCTGGCTAACTGTGCTGATATTGTACAGATAGTGAGCCTGGCTAACTGTGCAGATATTGCACAGATAGTGGGCGTGGCTAACTGTGCAGATATTGCACAGATAGTGGGCGTGGCTACTGCACAGATAGTGAGCGTGGCTAACTACAGATATTGCAGATAGTGAGTGTGGCTAACTGCAGATAGTGTACAGATAGTGAGCCTGGCTAACTGTGCAGATATTGCATAGATAGTGAGCATGGCGAACTGTGCAGATATTGCAGATCGTGAGCATGGCTAACTGCAGATATTGCAGATAGTGAGCGCGTGACTAACTGTGCAGATATTGCACAGATATTGAGCGTGACGAACTCTACAGATATTGCAGAAAGTGAGCCTGGCTAACTGTGCAGATATTGCACAGATAGTGAGCCTAGCTAACAAGACAGATATTGCACAGATAGTGAGCATGGCTAAATCTGCAGATATTGCAAAGATAGTGAGCCTGGCTAACTGTGCAGATATTGCAGATAGTGAGCCTGGCTATCTGTACAGATATTGCAGATAGTGAGCGTGACTATCTGTACAGATATTGCAGATAGTGAGCGTGGCTAACTGTGCAGATATATCGCACAGATAGTGAGCGTGGCTAACTGAGCATATATTGCACAGATAGTGAGCCTGGCTAACAGTGCAGATATTGCAGAAAGTGAGCGTGACTATCTGTGCAATATCTGTACAGTTAGTGAGCCTGGCTAACTGTGCAGATTTTGCAGATAGTGAGCGTGACTAACTGTGCAGATATTGCACAGATCGTGAGCGTGGCTAACTGTGCAGATATTTCAGATAGTGAGTCTTGCTAACTGTATAGATATTGCACAGATAGTGAATCTGGCTAACTGTACAGATATTGCACAGATAGTGAGCCTGGCTGACTGTGCAGATATTGCAGATAGTAAGCCTGGCTAACTGTACAGATATTGCAGAAAGTGAGCGTGGCTAACTGCGATGCTACTGCAAAGATAGTGAGCCTGGCTGACTGTGCAGATAATGCACAGATAGTGAGCCTGGTTAACTGTGCAGATATTGCACAGATAATGAGCGTGGTCAACTGTGCAGATATTGCAGATAGTGAGAATGGCTAACTGTGCAGATATTGCTCAGATCGTGAGCGTGGCTAACTGTGCAGATATTGCACAGATCGTGGGCGTGGCTAACTGTGCAGATATTGCACAATTAGTGAGCCTAGCTAACTGCAGATATTGCACAGATAATGAGCGTGGCCAACTGTGCAGATATTGCAGATAGTGAGCGTGACTAACTCTACAAATATTGCAGATAGTTAGCAAGACTCATAGTGAGCGTGACTAACTGAACAGATATTGCACAGATCGTGACCGTGGCTAACTGTGCAGATATTGCAGATCGTGAGCGTGGCTAACTGTGCAGATATTGCACAGATAGTGTGCGTGGCTAACTGTACAGATATTGCAGATAGTGAGCGTGGCTAACTGCAGATATTGCAAAGACAGTGAGCGTGACTAACTATAGATATTGCACAGAGAGTGAGCATGGCTAACTGTGCACATATTGCACAGAGAGTGAGCATGGCTAACTGTGCATATATTGCACAGATAGTGAGCATGACTAACTATCTGGGCAATATCTGAACAGTTAGCCACGCTCACTAACTGTGCAGATATTGCTCAGATCGTCACGCTCACTATCTGCAAAATCTGCAAAGTTAGCCAGGCTCACTATCTGGGCAATATCTGTACAATGAGCCTGGTTAACTGTGCAGATTTTGCAGATAGTGAGCGTGGCTAACTGTGCAGATATTGCAGAAAGTGAGATCGTCACGCTCTCTATCTGCAATATATGTACAGTTAGCCAGGCTCAGTATCTGTGCAATATCTGTAGAGTTAGCCAGGCTCACTGTGCAATATCTGCACAGTTAGCCATGCTCACTATCTGCAATATCTGCAGTTAGCCAGACTCACTATCTGTGCAATATCTGCACAGTTTGCAGATATTGCAGATAGTGAGCATGGCTAACTGTGCAGATATTGCACAGATAATGCACGTGGCCAACTGTGCAGATAGTGAGCGTGGCTAACTGTGCAGATATTGCAGATAGTGAGCGCGTGACTAACTGTGCAGATATTGCACAATTAGTGAGCCTGGCTAACAGTGTAGATAATGCAAAGATAGTGAGCATGGCTATCTGTGCAGATATTGCAGATAGTGAACATGGCTAACTGTACAGATATTGCAGATAGTGAGCATGGCTAACTGCAGATATTGCAGATAGTGAGCGTTACTAACTATCTGTGCAATATCTGTACAGTTAGTCACGCTCACTATCTGTGCAATATCTGTACAGTGAGCCTGGCTTACTGTGCAGATTTTGCAGATAGTGAGCGTGACTAACTGTGCAGATATTGCACAGATCGTGAGCGTGGCTAACTGTGCAGATATTGCAGATAGTGAGCCTGGCTAACTGTGCAGATATTGCAGATCGTGAGCATGGCTAACTGTGCAGATATTGCAGATAGTAAACATGGCTAACTGTGCAGACATTGCACAGATAGTGAGCGTGGCTAACTACAGATATTGCAGATAGTGAGTGTGGCTAACTGCAGATATTGCACAGATAGTGGGCGTGGCTAACTGTGCAGATTTTGCATATAGTGAGCGTGACTAACTGTGCAGATATTGCACAGATCGTGAGCGTGGCTAACTGTGCAGATATTGCAGATAGTGAGCCTGGCTAACTGTGCAGATATTGCAGATCGTGAGCATGGCTAACTGTGCAGATATTGCAGATAGTAAACATGGCTAACTGTGCAGACATTGCACAGATAGTGAGCGTGGCTAACTACAGATATTGCAGATAGTGAGCCTGGCTAACTGTGCAGATATTGCACAGATAGTGGGCGTGGCTAACTGTGCAGATTTTGCATATAGTGAGCGTGACTAACTGTGCAGATATTGCACCGATGGTGAGCGTGGCTAACTGTGCAGTTATTGCAGATCGTGAGCATGGCTAACTGTGCAGATATTGCAGATAGTGAGCGTGGCTAATTGTGCAGATATTGCACAGATAGTGAGCGTGGTAAACTGTACAGATATTGCACAGATAGTGAGCGTGACTAACTGTACAGATATTGCACAGATAGTGAGTGTGGCTAACTGCAGATATTGTACAGATAGTGAGCCTGGCTAACTGTGCAGATATTGCACAGATAGTGGGCGTGGCTAACTGCAGATATTGCACAGATAGTGAGCATAGCTAACTGTGCAGTTATTGCAGATCGTGAGCATGGCTAACTGTGCAGATATTGCAGATAGTGAGCGTGGCTAATTGTGCAGATATTGCACAGATAGTGAGCGTGGCTAACTGTACAGATATTGCACAGATAGTGAGCGTGACTAACTGTACAGATATTGAGCGTGGTTAACTGCACAGATATTGCACAGATAGTGAGCGTGACTAACTGTGCAGATATCGCAGAAAGTGAGTCTGGCAAACTGTGCAGATATTGCACAGATATTGAGCGTGACTAACTCTACAGATAGTGAGCCTGGCTAACTGTGCAGATATAGCACAGATAGTGAGTCTGGCTAACTGTGCAGATATTGCAAAGATAGTGAGCCTAGCTAACTAGACAGATATTGCACAGAAAGTGAGCATGGCTAAATCTGCAGATATTGCAAAGAGAGTGAGCGTGACTAACTGTGCAGATATTGCACAGATAGTGAGCCTGGCTAACTGTACAGATATTGCAGAAAGTGAGCGTGGCTAACTGTGACGCTACTGCACAGATAGTGAGCATGACTAAATCTGCAGATATTGCACAGATAGTGAGTCTGGCTAACTGTGCAGATATTGCACAGATAGTGAGCCTAGCTAACTAGACAGATATTGCACAGAAAGTGAGCATGGCTAAATCTGCAGATATTGCAAAGAGAGTGAGCGTGACTAACTGTGCAGATATTGCAGAAAGTGAGCGTGACTATCTGTGCAATATCTGTACAGTTAGTGAGCCTGGGTAACTGTGCAGATTTTGCAGACAGTGAGCGTGACTAACTGTGCACGAATTGCACAAATCGTGAGCGTGGCTAACTGTGCAGATATTGCACAGATAGCGAGTCTTGCTAACTGTGTAGATATTGCACAGATAGTGAATCTGTCAAACTGTACAGATATTGCACAGATAGTGAGCGTGACTCACTGTGCAGATATTGCACAGATAGTGAGCCTGGCTGACTGTGCAGATATTGCAGATAGTGAGTCTTGCTTACTGTGCAGACATTGCACAGATAGTGAGCGTGGCTAACTACAGATATTGCAGATAGTGAGTGTGGCTAAATGCAGATATTGCACAGATAGTGGGCGTGGCTAACTGTGCAGATTTTGCAGATAGTGAGCGTGACTAACTGTGCAGATATTGCACAGATCGTGAGCGTGTCTAACTGTGCAGATATTGCAGATAGTGAGCCTGGCTAACTGTGCAGATATTGCAGATCGTGAGCATGGCTAACTATGCAGATATTGCAGATAGTGAACAAAGCTAACTGTGCAGATATTGCACAGATAGTGAGCATGGCTAACTGTGCAGATATTGCAGATAGTGAGCGTGGCTAACTGTGCAGATATTGCACAGATGGTGAGCGTGGCTAACTGTACAGATATTGCAGATAATGAGCGTGACTAACTATCTGTGCAATATCTGTACAGTTAGTCACGCTCACTATCTGTGCAATATCTGTACAGTGAGCCTGGCTAACTGTGCAGATTTTGCAGATAGTGAGCGTGACTAACTGTGCAGATATTGCACAGATAATGAGCGTTGCCAACTGTGCAGATATTGCAGATAGTGAGAATGGCTAACTGTGCAGATATTGCACAGATAGTGAATCTGGCTAACTGTACAGAAATTGCACAGATAGTGAGCCTGGCTGACAGTGCAGATATTGCAGATAGTAAGCCTGGCGAACTGTACAGATATTGCAGATAGTGAGCGTGGATAACTGTGATGCTACTGCAAAGATAGTGAGCCTGGCTGAATGCACAGATAGTGAGCGTGGCTAACTGTACAGATATTGCAGATAGTGAGCATGGCTAACTGTGCAGATATTGCACAGATAGTGAGTGTGGCTAACTGCAGATATTGTACAGATAGTGAGCCTGGCTAACTGTGCAGATATTGCACAGATAGTGGGCGTGGCTAACTGTGCAGATATTGCACAGATAGTGAGCATGGCTAACTGTGCAGATATTGCAGATCTTGAGCATGGCTAACTGTGCAGATATTGCAGATAGTGAGCGTGGCTAACTGTGCAGATAGTGAGCCTGGCTAACTGTACAGATATTGCACAAATAGCCTGGCTAACTGTGCAGGTATTGCAGATAGTGAGCCTGGCTAACTGTGCAGATATTGCACAGATAATGCACGTGGCCAACTGTGCAGATAGTGAGCGTGGCTAACTGTGCAGACATGGCACAGATCGTGAGCGTGGCGAATTGTGCAGATATTGCAGATAGTGAACATGGCTAACTGTACAGATATTGCAGATAGTGAGCATGGCCAGCTGTGCAGATATTGCACAATTAGTGAGCCTGGCTAACAGTGTAGATAATGCAAAGATAGTGAGCATGGCTATCTGTGCAGATATTGCAGATTGTGAACATGGCTAACTGTACAGATATTGCAGATAGTGAGCATGGCTAACTGCAGATATTGCAGATAGTGAGCGTTACTAACTATCTGTGCAATATCTGTACAGTTAGTCACGCTCACTATCTGTGCAATATCTGTACAGTGAGCCTGGCTTACTGTGCAGATTTTGCAGATAGTGAGCGTGACTAACTGTGCAGATATTGCACAGATCGTGAGCGTGGCTAACTGTGCAGATATTGCAGATAGTGAGCCTGGCTAACTGTGCAGATATTGCAGATCGTGAGCATGGCTAACTGTGCAGATATTGCTGATAGTAAACATGGCTAACTGTGCAGACATTGCACAGATAGTGAGCGTGGCTAACTACAGATATTGCAGATAGTGAGTGTGGCTAACTGCAGATATTGTACAGATAGTGAGCCTGGCTAACTGTGCAGATATAGCACAGATAGTGGGCGTGGCTAACTGTGCAGATTTTGCATATAGTGAGCGTGACTAACTGTGCAGATATTGCACCGATGGTGAGCGTGGCTAACTGTGCAGTTATTGCAGATGGTGAGCATGGCTAACTGTGCAGATATTGCAGATCGTGAGCGTGGCTAATTGTGCAGATATTGCACAGATAGTGAGCGTGGCTAACTGTACAGATATTGCACAGACAGTGAGTCTGGCTAACTGTGCAGATATTGCACAGATAGTGAGCCTAGCTAACTAGACAGATATTGCACAGAAAGTGAGCATGGCTAAATCTGCAGATATTGCAAAGAGAGTGAGCGTGACTAACTGTGCAGATATTGCACAGATAGTGAGCCTGGCTAACTGTACAGATATTGCAGAAAGTGAGCGTGGCTAACTGTGACGCTACTGCACAGATAGTGAGCATGACTAAATCTGCAGATATTGCACAGATAGTGAGCCTGGCTAACTGTGCAGATATTGCAGAAAGTGAGCGTGACTATCTGTGCAATATCTGTACAGTTAGTGAGCCTGGGTAACTGTGCAGATTTTGCAGACAGTGAGCGTGACTAACTGTGCACGAATTGCACAAATCGTGAGCGTGGCTAACTGTGCAGATATTGCACAGATAGCGAGTCTTGCTAACTGTGTAGATATTGCACAGATAGTGAATCTGTCAAACTGTACAGATATTGCACAGATAGTGAGCGTGACTCACTGTGCAGATATTGCACAGATAGTGAGCCTGGCTGACTGTGCAGATATTGCAGATAGTGAGTCTTGCTTACTGTGCAGACATTGCACAGATAGTGAGCGTGGCGAACTACAGATATTGCAGATAGTGAGTGTGGCTAACTGCAGATATTGCACAGATAGTGGGCGTGGCTAACTGTGCAGATTTTGCAGATAGTGAGCGTGACTAACTGTGCAGATATTGCACAGATCGTGAGCGTGTCTAACTGTGCAGATATTGCAGATAGTGAGCCTGGCTAACTGTGCAGATATTGCAGATCGTGAGCATGGCTAACTATGCAGATATTGCAGATAGTGAACAAAGCTAACTGTGCAGATATTGCACAGATAGTGAGCATGGCTAACTGTGCAGATATTGCAGATAGTGAGCGTGGCTAACTGTGCAGATATTGCACAGATGGTGAGCGTGGCTAACTGTACAGATATTGCACAGATAGTGAGCCTTGCTAACTGTGCAGATAGTGAGCGTGGTTAACTGTACAGATATTGCGGATAGTGAGCGTGGCAAACTGTGCAGATAGTGAGCCTGGCTAACTGTACAGATATTGGACAAATAGCCTGGCTAACTGTGCAGATATTGCAGATAGTGAGCCTGGCTAACTGTGCAGATATTGCACAGATAATGAGCG
The DNA here is from genome assembly GCF_044704955.1 of Pristiophorus japonicus. Lineage (NCBI taxonomy): Eukaryota > Metazoa > Chordata > Chondrichthyes > Pristiophoridae > Pristiophorus > Pristiophorus japonicus. The sequence continues at coordinate 135,127,107 of NC_091987.1, read as the reverse complement.
TGGCCAACTGTGCAGATAGTGAGCGTGGCTAACTGTGCAGACATGGCACAGATCGTGAGCGTGTAGAACTGTGCAGATATTGCAGATAGTGAACATGGCTAACTGTACAGATATTGCAGATAGTGAGCATGGCTAACTGTGCAGATATTGCAGATCGTGAGCATGGCTAACTGTGCAGATATTGCAGATAGTGAGCGTGGCTAACTGTGCAGATATTGCACAGATAGTGAGTGTGGCTAACTGTGCAGATATTGCAGAAAGTGAGTCTGGCTAACTGTGCAGATATTGCACAGATATTGAGCGTGACTAACTCTACAGATAGTGAGCCTGGCTAACTGTGCAGATATAGCACAGATAGTGAGCCAGGCTAACTGTGCAGATATTGCACAGAAAGTGAGCCTAGCTAACTAGACAGATATTGCACAGAAAGTGAGCATGGCTAAATCTGCAGATATTGCAAAGATAGTGAGCCTGGCTTACTGTGCAGATATTGCAGATAGTGAGCATGACTATCTGCACAGATATTGCAGATAGTGAGCGTGGCTAACTGTGCAGATATTGCAGATAGTGAGCGCGTGACTAACTGTGCAGATATTGCACAGTTAGTGAGCCTGGCTAACAGTGTAGATATTGCAAAGATAGTGAGCATGGCTATCTGTGCAGATATTGCAGATAGTGAACATGTCTAACGGTACAGATATTGCAGATAGTGAGCATGGCTAACTGCAGATATTGCAGATAATGAGCGTGACTAACTATCTGTGCAATATCTGTACAGTTAGTCACGCTCACTATCTGTGCAATATCTGTACAGTGAGCCTGGCTAACTGTGCAGATTTTGCAGATAGTGAGCATGACTAACTGTGCAGATATTGCACAGATAATGAGCGTTGCCAACTGTGCAGATATTGCAGATAGTGAGAATGGCTAACTGTGCAGATATTGCACAGATAGTGAATCTGGCAAACTGTACAGAAATTGCACAGATAGTGAGCCTGGCTGACAGTGCAGATATTGCAGATAGTAAGCCTGGCTAACTGTACAGATATTGCAGATAGTGAGCGTGGATAACTGTGATGCTACTGCAAAGATAGTGAGCCTGGCTGAATGCACAGATAGTGAGCGTGGCTAACTGTACAGATATTGCACAGATAATGAGCCTGGCTAACTGTGCAGATATTGCATAGATAATGAGCCTGGCTAACTGCAGATATTGCACAGATAGTGAGCGTGGCTAACTATGCAGATATTGCACAGATCGTGAGCCTGGTTAACTGTGCAGATATTGCACAGATAATCCGCGTGGCCAACTGTGCAGATATTGCAGATAGTGAGAATGGCTAACTGTGCAGATATTGCACAGATCGTGAGCGTGGCGAACTGTGCAGATATTGCAGATAATGAGCGCGTGACTAACTGCAGATATTGCACAGTTAGTGAGCCTGGCTAACAGTGCAGATATTGCACAGAAAGTGAGCATGGCTAACTGTGCAGATATTGCAGATAGTGAGCGTGGCAAACTGTGCAGATATTGCACAGATCATGAGCCTGGCTTACTGTGCAGATATTGCAGATAGTGAGCCTGGCTAACTGTGCAGATATTGCAGATAGTGAGCGTGGCTAACTGTGCGGATATTGCACAGATAGTGAGCGTGGCTAACTGTGCAGATATTGCACAGATCGGGAGCGTGGCTAACTGTGCAGATATTGCAGATAGTGAGCCTGGCTAACTGTGCAGATATTGCAAAGATAGTGAGCATGGCTATCTGTGCAGATATTGCAGATAGTGAACATGTCTAACGGTACAGATATTGCAGATATTGAGCATGGCTAACTGCAGATATTGCAGATAATGAGCGTGACTAACTATCTGTGCAATATCTGTACAGTTAGCCACGCTCACTATCTGTGCAATATCTGTACAGTGAGCCTGGCTAACTGTGCAGATTTTGCAGATAGTGAGCGTGACTAACTGTGCAGATATTGCACAGATCGTGAGCGTGGCTAACTGTGCAGATATTGCAGATAGTGAGCCTGGCTAACTGTGCAGATATTGCAGATCGTGAGCATAGCTAACTGTGCAGATATTGCAGATAGTGAGCCTGGCTAACTGTGCAGATATTGCAGATCGTGAGCATAGCTAACTGTGCAGATATTGCAGATAGTGAACATGGATAACTGTGCAGACATTGCACAGATAGTGAGCGTGGCTAACTACAGATATTGCAGATAGTGAGTGTGGCTAACTGTGCAGATATTGCTCAGATCGTGAGCGTGGCTAACTGTGCAGATATTGCACAGATAGTGAGCGTGGCTAACTGTGCAGATATTGCACAGATAGTGAGCGTGGCTAACTGTGCAGATATTGCACAGACCGTGAGCGTGGCTAACTGTGCAGATATTGCAGATAGTGAGCGCGTGACTAACTGTGCAGATATTGCACAGTTAGTTAGCCTGGCTAACAGTGTAGATAATGCAAAGATAGTGAGCATGGCTATCTGTGCAGATAGTGCAGATAGTGAACATGGCTAACTGTACAGATATTGCAGATAGTGAGCATGGCTAACTGCAGATATTGCAGATAGTGAGCCTTACTAACTATCTGTGCAATATCTGTACAGTTAATCACGCTCACTATCTGTGCAATATCTGTACAGTGAGCCTGGCTAACTGTGCAGATTTTGCAGATAGTGAGCGTGACTAACTGTGCAGATATTGCACAGATCGTGAGCGTGGCTAACTGTGCAGATATTGCAGATAGTGAGCCTGGCTAACTGTGCAGATATTGCAGATCGTGAGCATAGCTAACTGTGCAGATATTGCAGATAGTGAACATGGCTAACTGTGCAGACATTGCACAGATAGTGAGCGTGGATAACTACAGATATTGCAGATAGTGAGTGTGGCTAACTGCAGATAATGTACAGATAGTGAGCGTGGCTAACTGTGCAGATATTGCACAGATAGTTAGCCTGGCTAACTGTGCAGATGTTGCATATAGTGAGCGTGGCTAACTGTGCAGATATTGCACAGATAGTGAGCGTGGCTAACTGTGCAGATATTGCACAGATCGTGAGCGTGGCTAACTGTGCAGATAGTGAGCGCGTGACTAACTGTGCAGATATTGCACAGTTAGTTAGCCTGGCTAACAGTGTAGATAATGCAAAGATAGTGAGCATGGCTATCTGTGCAGATAGTGCAGATAGTGAACATGGCTAACTGTACAGATATTGCAGATAGTGAGCATGGCTAACTGCAGATATTGCAGATAGTGAGCCTTCCTAACTATCTGTGCAATATCTGTACAGTTAATCACGCTCACTATCTGTGCAATATCTGTACAGTGAGCCTGGCTAACTGTGCAGATTTTGCAGATAGTGAGCGTGACTAACTGTGCAGATATTGCACAGATCGTGAGCGTGGCTAACTGTGCAGATATTGCAGATAGTGAGCCTGGCTAACTGTGCAGACATTGCACAGATAGTGAGCGTGGATAACTACAGATATTGCAGATAGTGAGTGTGGCTAACTGCAGATAATGTGCAGATAGTGAGCGTGGCTAACTGTGCAGATATTGCACAGATAGTTAGCCTGGCTAACTGTGCAGATGTTGCAGATAGTGAGCTTGGCTAACTGTACAGATATTGCACAGATAGCCTGGCTAACTGTGCACATATTGCAGAAAGTGAGCATGGCTAACTGTACAGATATTGCAGATAGTGAGCATGGCTAACTGTGCAGATATTGCAGATAGTGAGCGTGGCGAACTGTGCAGCTATTGCACAGATAGTGAGCCTGGCTAACTGTGCAGATAGTGAGCGTGGTTAACTGTGCAGATATTGCAGATAGTGAGCCTGGCTAACTGTATAGATATTGCACAAATAGCCTGGCTAACTGTGCAGATATTGCAGATAGTGAGCCTAGCTAACTGTGCAGATACTGCACAGATAATGGGCGTGGCCAACTGTGCAGATATTGCAGATAGTGAGAATGGCTAACTGTGCAGATATGGCACAGATCGTGACCGTGGCTAACTGTGCAGATATTGCAGATAGTGAGCCTGGCTAACTGTGCAGATATTGCATAGATAGTGTGCATGGCGAACTGTGCAGATATTGCAGATCGTGAGCATGGCTAACTGCAGATATTGCAGATAGTGAGCGTGGTTAACTGTGCAGATATTGCACAGATAGTGAGCGTGGCTCACTGTGCAGATATTGCAAAGACAGTGAGTGTGACTAACTGTGCAGATATTGCAGAAAGTGAGTCTGGCTAACTGTGCAGATATTGCACAGATAGTGAGCCGAGCTAGCAAGACAGATATTGCACAGATAGTGAGCATGGCTAAATCTGCAGATATTGCAGATAGTGTGCCTGGCTATCTGTACAGATATTGCAGATAGTGAGCGTGGCGAACTGTGCAGATATATCGCACAGATAGTGAGCGTGGCTAACTGAGCATATATTGCACAGATAGTGAGCCTGGCTAACAGTGCAGATATTGCAGAAAGTGAGCGTGACTATCTGTGCAATATCTGTACAGTTAGTGAGCCTGGCTAACTGTGCAGATTTTGCAGATAGTGAGCGTGACTAACTGTGCAGATATTGCACAGATCGTGAGCGTGGCTAACTGTGCAGATATTGCAGATAGTGAGTCTTGCTAACTGTATAGATATTGCACAGATAGTGAATCTGGCTAACTGTACAGATATTGCACAGATAGTGAGCCTGGCTGACTGTGCAGATATTGCAGATAGTAAGCCTGGCTAACTGTACAGATATTGCAGAAAGTGAGCGTGGCTAACTGTGATGCTACTGCAAAGATAGTGAGCCTGTCTGACTGTGCAGATAATGCACATATAGTGAGCCTGGCTAACTGTACAGATATTGCACAGATAGTGAGCCTGGCTAACTGTGCACATATTGCACAGATAATGAGCCTGGCTAACTGCAGATATTGCACAGATAGTGAGCGTGGCTAACTGTGCAGATATTGCACAGATAGTGAGCCTGGCTAACTGCAGATATTGCACAGATAGTGAGCCTGGTTAACTGTTCAGATATTGCACAGATAATGAGCGTGGCCAACTGTGCAGATATTGCAGATAGTGAGAATGGCTAACTGTGCAGATATTGCTCAGATCGTGAGCGTGGCTAACTGTGCACATATTGCAGATAGTGAGCCTGGCTAACTGTGCAGATATTGCACAGATCGTGAGCGTGGCTAACTGTGCAGATATTGCACAGATAGTGAGCGTGGATAACTACAGATATTGCAGATAGTGAGTGTGGCTAACTGCAGATAATGTACAGATAGTGAGCGTGGCTAACTGTGCAGGTATTGCACAGATAGTTAGCCTGGCTAACTGTGCAGATAGTGAGCGTGGTTAACTGTGCAGATATTGCAGATAGTGAGTGTGGCTAACTGTGCAGATATTGCACAGATCGTGAGCGTGGCTAACTGTGCAGATATTGCAGATAGTGAGCCTGGCTAACTGTGCAGATATTGCACAGATAGTGAGCGTGGCTAACTGTGCAGATATTGCAGATAGTGAGCCTGGCTAACTGTGCAGATATTGCACAGATAATGAGCGTGGCTAACTGTGCAGATATTGCACAGATCGTGAGCGTGGCTAACTGTGCAGATAGTGAGCGCGTGACTAACTGTGCAGATATTGCACAATTAGTGAGCCTGGCTAACAGTGTAGATAATGCAAAGATAGTGAACATGGCTATCTGTGCAGATATTGCAGATAGTGAACATGGCTAACTGTACAGATATTGCAGATAGTGAGCATGGCTAACTGCAGATATTGCAGATAGTGAGCGTGACTAACTATCTGTGCAATATCTGTACAGTTAGTCACGCTCACTATCTGTGCAATATCTGTACAGTGAGCCTGGCTAACTGTGCAGATTTTGCAGATAGTGAGCGTGACTAACTGTGCAGATATTGCACAGATCGTGAGCGTGGTTAACTGTGCAGATATTGCAGATAGTGAGCCTGGCTAACTGTGCAGATATTGCAGATCGTGAGCATAGCTAACTGTGCAGATATTGCAGATAGTGAACATGGCTAACTGTGCAGACATTGCACAGATAGTGAGCGTGGCTAACTACAGATATTGCAGATAGTGAGTGTGGCTAACTGCAGATAATGTACAGATAGTGAGCGTGGCTAACTGTGCAGATATTGCACAGATAGTTAGCCTGGCTAACTGTGCAGATGTTGCAGATAGTGAGCGTGGCTAACTGTACAGATATTGCACAGATAGCCTGGCTAACTGTGCACATATTGCAGAAAGTGTGCATGGCTAACTGTACAGATATTGCAGATAGTGAGCATGGCTAACTGTGCAGATATTGCAGATAGTGAGCCTGGCGAACTGTGCAGCTATTGCACAGATAGTGAGCCTGGCTAACTGTGCAGATAGTGAGCGTGGTTAACTGTGCAGATATTGCAGATAGTGAGCCTGGCTAACTGTATAGATATTGCACAAATAGCCTGGCTAACTGTGCAGATATTGCAGATAGTGAGCCTAGCTAACTGTGCAGATACTGCACAGATAATGGGCGTGGCCAACTGTGCAGATATTGCAGATAGTGAGAATGGCTAACTGCAGATATGGCACAGATCGTGAGCGTGGCGAACTGTGCAGATATTGCAGATAGTGAACATGGCTAATTGTACAGATATTGCAGAAAGTGAGCATGGCTAACTGTGCAGATATTGCACAGATCGTGAGCGTGGCTAACTGTGCAGATATTGCAGATAGTGAGCATGGCTAACTGCAGATATTGCAGATAGTGAGCGTGACTAACTATCTGTGCAATATCTGTACAGTTAGTCACGCTCACTATCTGTGCAATATCTGTACAGTGAGCCTGGCTTACTGTGCAGATTTTGCAGTTATTGAGCGTGACTAACTGTGCAGATGTTGCACAGATAGTGTGCGTGGCTAACTGTACAGATATTGCAGATAGTGAGCGTGGCTAACTGCAGATATTGCAAAGACAGTGAGCATGGCTAACTGTGCAGATATTGCATAGAGAGTGAGCATGGCGAACTGTGCTTATATTGCACAGATAGTGAGCGTGACTAACTATCTGTGCAATATCTGTACAGTAAGCCACGCTCACTATCTGTGCAATATCTGCACAGTTAGCCACGCTCACTATCTGCAAAATCTGCATAGTTAGCCAGGCTCATTGTACAGATATTGCCCAATATCTGCAGTTAGCCAGACTCACTATCTGTGCAATATCTGCACAGTTTGCAGATATTGCAGATAGTGAGCATGGCTAACTGTGCAGATATTGCACAGATAGTGAGTGTGGCTAACTGCAGATATTGTACAGATAGTTAGCCTGGCTAACTGTGCAGATATTGCACAGATAGTGGGCGTGGCTAACTGTGCAGATATTGCACAGATAGTGAGCATGGCTAACTGTGCAGATATTGCAGATCTTGAGCATGGCTAACTGTGCAGATATTGCAGATAGTGAGCGTGGCTAACTGTGCAGATATTTCACAGATAGTGAGCGTGGCTAACTGTACAGATATTGCACAGATAGTGAACCTGGCTAACTGTGTAGATATTGAGCGTGGTTAACTGTACAGATATTGCGGATAGTGAGCGTGGCAAACTGTGCAGATAGTGAGCCTGGCTAACTGTACAGATATTGCACAAATAGCCTGGCTAACTGTGCAGATATTGCAGATAGTGAGCCTGGCTAACTGTGCAGATATTGCACAGATAATGCGCGTGGCCAACTGTGCAGATCGTGAGCGTGGCGAATTGTGCAGATATTGCAGATAGTGAACATGGCTAACTGTACAGATATTGCAGATAGTGAGCATGGCCAGCTGTGCAGATATTGCACAGATCGTGAGCGTGGCTAACTGTGCAGATATTGCAGATAGTGAGCGCGTGACTAACTGTGCAGATATTGCACAATTAGTGAGCCTGGCTAACAGTGTAGATAATGCAAAGATAGTGAGCATGGCTATCTGTGCAGATATTGCAGATAGTGAACATGGCTAACTGTACAGATATTGCAGATAGTGAGCATGGCTAACTGCAGATATTGCAGATAGTGAGCGTTACTAACTATCTGTGCAATATCTGTACAGTTAGTCACGCTCACTATCTGTGCAATATCTGTACAGTCAGCCTGGCTAACTGTGCAGATTTTGCAGATAGTGAGCGTGACTAACTGTGCAGATATTGCACAGATCGTGAGCGTGGCTAACTGTGCAGATATTGCAGATAGTGAGCCTGGCTAACTGTGCAGATATTGCAGATCGTGAGCATGGCTAACTGTGCAGATATTGCAGATAGTAAACATGGCTAACTGTGCAGACATTGCACAGATAGTGAGCGTGGCTAACTACAGATATTGCAGATAGTGAGTGTGGCTAACTGCAGATATTGTACAGATAGTGAGCCTGGCTAACTGTGCAGATATTGCACAGATAGTGGGCGTGGCTAACATTGCAGATTTTGCATATAGTGAGCGTGACTAACTGTGCAGATATTGCACCGATCGTGAGCGTGGCTAACTGTGCAGTTATTGCAGATCGTGAGCATGGCTAACTGTGCAGATATTGCAGATAGTGAGCGTGGCTAATTGTGCAGATATTGCACAGATAGTGAGCGTGACTAACTGTACAGATATTGCACAGATAGTGAGCGTGGCGAACTGTACAGATATTGCACAGATAGTGAGTGTGGCTAACTGCAGATATTGTACAGATAGTGAGCCTGGCTAACTGTGCAGATATTGCACAGATAGTGAGCCTGGCTAACTGTGCAGATATTGCACAGATAGTGGGCGTGGCTAACTGTGCAGATATTGCACAGATAGTGAGCATGGCTAACTGTGCAGTTATTGCAGATCGTGAGCATGGCTAACTGTGCAGATATTGCAGATAGTGAGCGTGGCTAATTGTGCAGATATTGCACAGATAGTGAGCGTGACTAACCGTACAGATATTGCACAGATAGTGAGCGTGACTAACTGTACAGATATTGCACAGATAGTGAGCCTGGCTAACTGTGCAGATAGTGAGCGTGGTTAACTGCACAGATATTGCACAGATAGTGAGCGTGACTAACTGTGCAGATATCGCAGAAAGTGAGTCTGGCAAACTGTGCAGATATTGCACAGATATTGAGCGTGACGAACTCTACAGATAGTGAGCCTGGCTAACTGTGCAGATATAGCACAGATCGTGAGTCTGGCTAACTGTGCAGATATTGCAAAGATAGTGAGCCTAGCTAACGAGACAGATATTGCACAGAAAGTGAGCATGGCTAAATCTGCAGATATTGCAAAGAGAGTGAGCGTGACTAACTGTGCAGATATTGCACAGATAGTGAGCATGGCTAACTGTGCAGATATTGCAGAAAGTGAGCGTGGCTAACTGTGACGCTACTGCACAGATAGTGAGCATGACTAAATCTGCAGATATTGCACAGATAGTAAGTCTGGCTAACTGTGCAGATATTGCACAGATAGTGAGCCTAGCTAACTAGACAGATATTGCACAGAAAGTGAGCATGGCTAAATCTGCAGATATTGCAAAGAGAGTGAGCGTGACTAACTGTGCAGATATTGCACAGATAGTGAGCCTGGCTAACTGTACAGATATTGCAGAAAGTGAGCGTGGCTAACTGTGACGCTACTGCACAGATAGTGAGCATGACTAAATCTGCAGATATTGCACAGATAGTGAGCCTGGCTAACTGTGCAGATATTGCAGAAAGTGAGCGTGACTATCTGTGCAATATCTGTACAGTTAGTGAGCCTGGGTAACTGTGCAGATTTTGCAGACAGTGAGCGTGACTAACTGTGCACGAATTGCACAAATCGTGAGCGTGGCTAACTGTGCAGATATTGCACAGATAGCGAGTCTTGCTAACTGTAGATATTGCACAGATAGTGAATCTGTCAAACTGTACAGATATTGCACAGATAGTGAGCGTGACTCACTGTGCAGATATTGCACAGATAGTGAGCCTGGCTGACTGTGCAGATATTGCAGATAGTGAGTCTTGCTAACTGTGCAGACATTGCACAGATAGTGAGCGTGGCTAACTACAGATATTGCAGATAGTGCGTGTGGCTAACTGCAGATATTGCACAGATAGTGGGCGTGGCTAACTGTGCAGATTTTGCAGATAGTGAGCGTGACTAACTGTGCAGATATTGCACAGATCGTGAGCGTGTCTAACTGTGCAGATATTGCAGATAGTGAGCCTGGCTAACTGTGCAGATATTGCAGATCGTGAGCATGGCTAACTATGCAGATATTGCAGATAGTGAACAAAGCTAACTGTGCAGATATTGCACAGATAGTGAGCATGGCTAACTGTGCAGATATTGCAGATAGTGAGCGTGGCTAACTGTGCAGATATTGCACAGATCGTGAGCGTGGCTAACTGTGCAGATATTGCAGATAGTGAGCCTGGCTAACTGTGCAGACATTGCACAGATAGTGAGCGTGGATAACTACAGATATTGCAGATAGTGAGTGTGGCTAACTGCAGATAATGTGCAGATAGTGAGCGTGGCTAACTGTGCAGATATTGCACAGATAGTTAGCCTGGCTAACTGTGCAGATGTTGCAGATAGTGAGCGTGGCGAACTGTGCAGCTATTGCACAGATAGTGAGCCTGGCTAACTGTGCAGATAGTGAGCGTGGTTAACTGTGCAGATATTGCAGATAGTGAGCCTGGCTAACTGTATAGATATTGCACAAATAGCCTGGCTAACTGTGCAGATATTGCAGATAGTGAGCCTAGCTAACTGTGCAGATACTGCACAGATAATGGGCGTGGCCAACTGTGCAGATATTGCAGATAGTGAGAATGGCTAACTGTGCAGATATGGCACAGATCGTGACCGTGGCTAACTGTGCAGATATTGCAGATAGTGAGCCTGGCTAACTGTGCAGATATTGCATAGATAGTGTGCATGGCGAACTGTGCAGATATTGCAGATCGTGAGCATGGCTAACTGCAGATATTGCAGATAGTGAGCGTGGTTAACTGTGCAGATATTGCACAGATAGTGAGCGTGGCTCACTGTGCAGATATTGCAAAGACAGTGAGTGTGACTAACTGTGCAGATATTGCAGAAAGTGAGTCTGGCTAACTGTGCAGATATTGCACAGATAGTGAGCCGAGCTAACAAGACAGATATTGCACAGATAGTGAGCATGGCTAAATCTGCAGATATTGCAGATAGTGTGCCTGGCTATCTGTACAGATATTGCAGATAGTGAGCGTGGCGAACTGTGCAGATATATCGCACAGATAGTGAGCGTGGCTAACTGAGCATATATTGCACAGATAGTGAGCCTGGCTAACAGTGCAGATATTGCAGAAAGTGAGCGTGACTATCTGTGCAATATCTGTACAGTTAGTGATCCTGGCTAACTGTGCAGATTTTGCAGATAGTGAGCGTGACTAACTGTGCAGATATTGCACAGATCGTGAGCGTGGCTAACTGTGCAGATATTGCAGATAGTGAGTCTTGCTAACTGTATAGATATTGCACAGATAGTGAATCTGGCTAACTGTACAGATATTGCACAGATAGTGAGCCTGGCTGACTGTGCAGATATTGCAGATAGTAAGCCTGGCTAACTGTACAGATATTGCAGAAAGTGAGCGTGGCTAACTGTGATGCTACTGCAAAGATAGTGAGCCTGTCTGACTGTGCAGATAATGCACATATAGTGAGCCTGGCTAACTGTACAGATATTGCACAGATAGTGAGCCTGGCTAACTGTGCAGATATTGCACAGATAATGAGCCTGGCTAACTGCAGATATTGCACAGATAGTGAGCGTGGCTAACTGTGCAGATATTGCACAGATAGTGAGCCTGGCTAACTGCAGATATTGCACAGATAGTGAGCCTGGTTAACTGTGCAGATATTGCACAGATAATGAGCGTGGCCAACTGTGCAGATATTGCAGATAGTGAGAATGGCTAACTGTGCAGATATTGCTCAGATCGTGAGCGTGGCTAACTGTGCACATATTGCAGATAGTGAGCCTGGCTAACTGTGCAGATATTGCACAGATCGTGAGCGTGGCTAACTGTGCAGATATTGCACAGATAGTGAGCGTGGATAACTACAGATATTGCAGATAGTGAGTGTGGCTAACTGCAGATAATGTACAGATAGTGAGCGTGGCTAACTGTGCAGGTATTGCACAGATAGTTAGCCTGGCTAACTGTGCAGATAGTGAGCGTGGTTAACTGTGCAGATATTGCAGATAGTGAGTGTGGCTAACTGTGCAGATATTGCACAGATCGTGAGCGTGGCTAACTGTGCAGATATTGCAGATAGTGAGCCTGGCTAACTGTGCAGATATTGCACAGATAGTGAGCGTGGCTAACTGTGCAGATATTGCAGATAGTGAGCCTGGCTAACTGTGCAGATATTGCACAGATAATGAGCGTGGCTAACTGTGCAGATATTGCACAGATCGTGAGCGAGGCTAACTGTGCAGATAGTGAGCGCGTGACTAACTGTGCAGATATTGCACAATTAGTGAGCCTGGCTAACAGTGTAGATAATGCAAAGATAGTGAACATGGCTATCTGTGCAGATATTGCAGATAGTGAACATGGCTAACTGTACAGATATTGCAGATAGTGAGCATGGCTAACTGCAGATATTGCAGATAGTGAGCGTGACTAACTATCTGTGCAATATCTGTACAGTTAGTCACGCTCACTATCTGTGCAATATCTGTACAGTGAGCCTGGCTAACTGTGCAGATTTTGCAGATAGTGAGCGTGACTAACTGTGCAGATATTGCACAGATCGTGAGCGTGGTTAACTGTGCAGATATTGCAGATAGTGAGCCTGGCTAACTGTGCAGATATTGCAGATCGTGAGCATAGCTAACTGTGCAGATATTGCAGATAGTGAACATGGCTAACTGTGCAGACATTGCACAGATAGTGAGCGTGGCTAACTACAGATATTGCAGATAGTGAGTGTGGCTAACTGCAGATAATGTACAGATAGTGAGCGTGGCTAACTGTGCAGATATTGCACAGATAGTTAGCCTGGCTAACTGTGCAGATGTTGCAGATAGTGAGCGTGGCTCACTGTGCAGATATTGCAAAGACAGTGAGTGTGACTAACTGTGCAGATATTGCAGAAAGTGAGTCTGGCTAACTGTGCAGATATTGCACAGATAGTGAGCCGAGCTAACAAGACAGATATTGCACAGATAGTGAGCATGGCTAAATCTGCAGATATTGCAGATAGTGTGCCTGGCTATCTGTACAGATATTGCAGATAGTGAGCGTGGCGAACTGTGCAGATATATCGCACAGATAGTGAGCGTGGCTAACTGAGCATATATTGCACAGATAGTGAGCCTGGCTAACAGTGCAGATATTGCAGAAAGTGAGCGTGACTATCTGTGCAATATCTGTACAGTTAGTGATCCTGGCTAACTGTGCAGATTTTGCAGATAGTGAGCGTGACTAACTGTGCAGATATTGCACAGATCGTGAGCGTGGCTAACTGTGCAGATATTGCAGATAGTGAGTCTTGCTAACTGTATAGATATTGCACAGATAGTGAATCTGGCTAACTGTACAGATATTGCACAGATAGTGAGCCTGGCTGACTGTGCAGATATTGCAGATAGTAAGCCTGGCTAACTGTACAGATATTGCAGAAAGTGAGCGTGGCTAACTGTGATGCTACTGCAAAGATAGTGAGCCTGTCTGACTGTGCAGATAATGCACATATAGTGAGCCTGGCTAACTGTACAGATATTGCACAGATAGTGAGCCTGGCTAACTGTGCAGATATTGCACAGATAATGAGCCTGGCTAACTGCAGATATTGCACAGATAGTGAGCGTGGCTAACTGTGCAGATATTGCACAGATAGTGAGCCTGGCTAACTGCAGATATTGCACAGATAGTGAGCCTGGTTAACTGTGCAGATATTGCACAGATAATGAGCGTGGCCAACTGTGCAGATATTGCAGATAGTGAGAATGGCTAACTGTGCAGATATTGCTCAGATCGTGAGCGTGGCTAACTGTGCACATATTGCAGATAGTGAGCCTGGCTAACTGTGCAGATATTGCACAGATCGTGAGCGTGGCTAACTGTGCAGATATTGCACAGATAGTGAGCGTGGATAACTACAGATATTGCAGATAGTGAGTGTGGCTAACTGCAGATAATGTACAGATAGTGAGCGTGGCTAACTGTGCAGGTATTGCACAGATAGTTAGCCTGGCTAACTGTGCAGATAGTGAGCGTGGTTAACTGTGCAGATATTGCAGATAGTGAGTGTGGCTAACTGTGCAGATATTGCACAGATCGTGAGCGTGGCTAACTGTGCAGATATTGCAGATAGTGAGCCTGGCTAACTGTGCAGATATTGCACAGATAGTGAGCGTGGCTAACTGTGCAGATATTGCAGATAGTGAGCCTGGCTAACTGTGCAGATATTGCACAGATAATGAGCGTGGCTAACTGTGCAGATATTGCACAGATCGTGAGCGTGGCTAACTGTGCAGATAGTGAGCGGTGACTAACTGTGCAGATATTGCACAATTAGTGAGCCTGGCTAACAGTGTAGATAATGCAAAGATAGTGAACATGGCTATCTGTGCAGATATTGCAGATAGTGAACATGGCTAACTGTACAGATATTGCAGATAGTGAGCATGGCTAACTGCAGATATTGCAGATAGTGAGCGTGACTAACTATCTGTGCAATATCTGTACAGTTAGTCACGCTCACTATCTGTGCAATATCTGTACAGTGAGCCTGGCTAACTGTGCAGATTTTGCAGATAGTGAGCGTGACTAACTGTGCAGATATTGCACAGATCGTGAGCGTGGTTAACTGTGCAGATATTGCAGATAGTGAGCCTGGCTAACTGTGCAGATATTGCAGATCGTGAGCATAGCTAACTGTGCAGATATTGCAGATAGTGAACATGGCTAACTGTGCAGACATTGCACAGATAGTGAGCGTGGCTAACTACAGATATTGCAGATAGTGAGTGTGGCTAACTGCAGATAATGTACAGATAGTGAGCGTGGCTAACTGTGCAGATATTGCACAGATAGTTAGCCTGGCTAACTGTGCAGATGTTGCAGATAGTGAGCGTGGCTAACTGTACAGATATTGCACAGATAGCCTGGCTAACTGTGCACATATTGCAGAAAGTGTGCATGGCTAACTGTACAGATATTGCAGATAGTGAGCATGGCTAACTGTGCAGATATTGCAGATAGTGAGCCTGGCGAACTGTGCAGCTATTGCACAGATAGTGAGCCTGGCTAACTGTGCAGATAGTGAGCGTGGTTAACTGTGCAGATATTGCAGATAGTGAGCCTGGCTAACTGTATAGATATTGCACAAATAGCCTGGCTAACTGTGCAGATATTGCAGATAGTGAGCCTAGCTAACTGTGCAGATACTGCACAGATAATGGGCGTGGCCAACTGTGCAGATATTGCAGATAGTGAGAATGGCTAACTGCAGATATGGCACAGATCGTGAGCGTGGCGAACTGTGCAGATATTGCAGATAGTGAACATGGCTAATTGTACAGATATTGCAGAAAGTGAGCATGGCTAACTGTGCAGATATTGCACAGATCGTGAGCGTGGCTAACTGTGCAGATATTGCAGATAGTGAGCATGGCTAACTGCAGATATTGCAGATAGTGAGCGTGACTAACTATCTGTGCAATATCTGTACAGTTAGTCACGCTCACTATCTGTGCAATATCTGTACAGTGAGCCTGGCTTACTGTGCAGATTTTGCAGTTATTGAGCGTGACTAACTGTGCAGATGTTGCACAGATAGTGTGCGTGGCTAACTGTACAGGTATTGCAGATAGTGAGCGTGGCTAACTGCAGATATTGCAAAGACAGTGAGCATGGCTAACTGTGCAGATATTGCATAGAGAGTGAGCATGGCGAACTGTGCTTATATTGCACAGATAGTGAGCGTGACTAACTATCTGTGCAATATTTGTACAGTAAGCCACGCTCACTATCTGTGCAATATCTGCACAGTTAGCCACGCTCACTATCTGCAAAATCTGCATAGTTAGCCAGGCTCATTGTACAGATATTGCCCAATATCTGCAGTTAGCCAGACTCACTATCTGTGCAATATCTGCACAGTTTGCAGATATTGCAGATAGTGAGCATGGCTAACTGTGCAGATATTGCACAGATAGTGAGTGTGGCTAACTGCAGATATTGTACAGATAGTTAGCCTGGCTAACTGTGCAGATATTGCACAGATAGTGGGCGTGGCTAACTGTGCAGATATTGCACAGATAGTGAGCATGGCTAACTGTGCAGATATTGCAGATCTTGAGCATGGCTAACTGTGCAGATATTGCAGATAGTGAGCGTGGCTAACTGTGCAGATATTTCACAGATAGTGAGCGTGGCTAACTGTACAGATATTGCACAGATAGTGAACCTGGCTAACTGTGTAGATATTGAGCGTGGTTAACTGTACAGATATTGCGGATAGTGAGCGTGGCAAACTGTGCAGATAGTGAGCCTGGCTAACTGTACAGATATTGCACAAATAGCCTGGCTAACTGTGCAGATATTGCAGATAGTGAGCCTGGCTAACTGTGCAGATATTGCACAGATAATGCGCGTGGCCAACTGTGCAGATCGTGAGCGTGGCGAATTGTGCAGATATTGCAGATAGTGAACATGGCTAACTGTACAGATATTGCAGATAGTGAGCATGGCCAGCTGTGCAGATATTGCACAGATCGTGAGCGTGGCTAACTGTGCAGATATTGCAGATAGTGAGCGCGTGACTAACTGTGCAGATATTGCACAATTAGTGAGCCTGGCTAACAGTGTAGATAATGCAAAGATAGTGAGCATGGCTATCTGTGCAGATATTGCAGATAGTGAACATGGCTAACTGTACAGATATTGCAGATAGTGAGCATGGCTAACTGCAGATATTGCAGATAGTGAGCGTTACTAACTATCTGTGCAATATCTGTACAGTTAGTCACGCTCACTATCTGTGCAATATCTGTACAGTCAGCCTGGCTAACTGTGCAGATTTTGCAGATAGTGAGCGTGACTAACTGTGCAGATATTGCACAGATCGTGAGCGTGGCTAACTGTGCAGATATTGCAGATAGTGAGCCTGGCTAACTGTGCAGATATTGCAGATCGTGAGCATGGCTAACTGTGCAGATATTGCAGATAGTAAACATGGCTAACTGTGCAGACATTGCACAGATAGTGAGCGTGGCTAACTACAGATATTGCAGATAGTGAGTGTGGCTAACTGCAGATATTGTACAGATAGTGAGCCTGGCTAACTGTGCAGATATTGCACAGATAGTGGGCGTGGCTAACATTGCAGATTTTGCATATAGTGAGCGTGACTAACTGTGCAGATATTGCACCGATCGTGAGCGTGGCTAACTGTGCAGTTATTGCAGATCGTGAGCATGGCTAACTGTGCAGATATTGCAGATAGTGAGCGTGGCTAATTGTGCAGATATTGCACAGATAGTGAGCGTGACTAACTGTACAGATATTGCACAGATAGTGAGCGTGGCGAACTGTACAGATATTGCACAGATAGTGAGTGTGGCTAACTGCAGATATTGTACAGATAGTGAGCCTGGCTAACTGTGCAGATATTGCACAGATAGTGAGCCTGGCTAACTGTGCAGATATTGCACAGATAGTGGGCGTGGCTAACTGTGCAGATATTGCACAGATAGTGAGCATGGCTAACTGTGCAGTTATTGCAGATCGTGAGCATGGCTAACTGTGCAGATATTGCAGATAGTGAGCGTGGCTAATTGTGCAGATATTGCACAGATAGTGAGCGTGACTAACCGTACAGATATTGCACAGATAGTGAGCGTGACTAACTGTACAGATATTGCACAGATAGTGAGCCTGGCTAACTGTGCAGATAGTGAGCGTGGTTAACTGCACAGATATTGCACAGATAGTGAGCGTGACTAACTGTGCAGATATCGCAGAAAGTGAGTCTGGCAAACTGTGCAGATATTGCACAGATATTGAGCGTGACGAACTCTACAGATAGTGAGCCTGGCTAACTGTGCAGATATAGCACAGATCGTGAGTCTGGCTAACTGTGCAGATATTGCAAAGATAGTGAGCCTAGCTAACGAGACAGATATTGCACAGAAAGTGAGCATGGCTAAATCTGCAGATATTGCAAAGAGAGTGAGCGTGACTAACTGTGCAGATATTGCACAGATAGTGAGCATGGCTAACTGTGCAGATATTGCAGAAAGTGAGCGTGGCTAACTGTGACGCTACTGCACAGATAGTGAGCATGACTAAATCTGCAGATATTGCACAGATAGTAAGTCTGGCTAACTGTGCAGATATTGCACAGATAGTGAGCCTAGCTAACTAGACAGATATTGCACAGAAAGTGAGCATGGCTAAATCTGCAGATATTGCAAAGAGAGTGAGCGTGACTAACTGTGCAGATATTGCACAGATAGTGAGCCTGGCTAACTGTACAGATATTGCAGAAAGTGAGCGTGGCTAACTGTGACGCTACTGCACAGATAGTGAGCATGACTAAATCTGCAGATATTGCACAGATAGTGAGCCTGGCTAACTGTGCAGATATTGCAGAAAGTGAGCGTGACTATCTGTGCAATATCTGTACAGTTAGTGAGCCTGGGTAACTGTGCAGATTTTGCAGACAGTGAGCGTGACTAACTGTGCACGAATTGCACAAATCGTGAGCGTGGCTAACTGTGCAGATATTGCACAGATAGCGAGTCTTGCTAACTGTAGATATTGCACAGATAGTGAATCTGTCAAACTGTACAGATATTGCACAGATAGTGAGCGTGACTCACTGTGCAGATATTGCACAGATAGTGAGCCTGGCTGACTGTGCAGATATTGCAGATAGTGAGTCTTGCTAACTGTGCAGACATTGCACAGATAGTGAGCGTGGCTAACTACAGATATTGCAGATAGTGAGTGTGGCTAACTGCAGATATTGCACAGATAGTGGGCGTGGCTAACTGTGCAGATTTTGCAGATAGTGAGCGTGACTAACTGTGCAGATATTGCACAGATCGTGAGCGTGTCTAACTGTGCAGATATTGCAGATAGTGAGCCTGGCTAACTGTGCAGATATTGCAGATCGTGAGCATGGCTAACTATGCAGATATTGCAGATAGTGAACAAAGCTAACTGTGCAGATATTGCACAGATAGTGAGCATGGCTAACTGTGCAGATATTGCAGATAGTGAGCGTGGCTAACTGTGCAGATATTGCACAGATGGTGAGCGTGGCTAACTGTACAGATATTGCACAGATAGTGAGCCTTGCTAACTGTGCAGATAGTGAGCGTGGTTAACTGTACAGATATTGCGGATAGTGAGCGTGGCAAACTGTGCAGATAGTGAGCCTGGCTAACTGTACAGATATTGGACAAATAGCCTGGCTAACTGTGCAGATATTGCAGATAGTGAGCCTGACTAACTGTGCAGATATTGCACAGATAATGAGCGTGGCCAACTGTGCAGATAGTGAGCGTGGCTAACTGTGCAGACATGGCACAGATCGTGAGCGTGGAGAATTGTGCAGATATTGCAGATAGTGAACATGGCTAACTGTACAGATATTGCAGATAGTGAGCATGGCTAACTGTGCAGATATTGCAGATCGTGAGCATGGCTAACTGTGCAGATATTGCAGATAGTGAGCGTGGCTAACTGTGCAGATATTGCAGAAAGTGAGTCTGGCTAACTGTGCAGATATTGCACAGATATTGAGCGTGACTAACTCTACAGACAGTGAGCCTGGCTAACTGTGCAGATATAGCACAGATAGTGAGCCAGGCTAACTGTGCAGATATTGCACAGAAAGTGAGCCTAGCTAACTAGACAGATATTGCACAGAAAGTGAGCATGGCTAAATCTGCAGATATTGCAAAGATAGTGAGCCTGGCTGACTGTGCAGATATTGCAGATAGTGAGCATGACTATCTGCACTGATATTGCAGATAGTGAGCGTGGCCAACTGTGCTGATATTGCACAGATCGTCACGCTCACTATCTGCAATATCTGTACAGTTAGCCAGGCTCACTATCTGTGCAATATCTGTACAGTTAGCCAGGCTCACTATCTGTGCAATATCTGCAGTTAGCCATGCTCACTATCTGCAATATCTGCAAACTGTACAGATATTGCACAGATAGTGAGCATGGATAACCATGCAGATATTGCACAGATAGTGAGCCTGGCTAACTGTACAGATATTGCACAGATAGTGAGCCTGGCTAACTGTGCAGATATTGCAGATAGTGAGCCTGGCTAACTGTGCAGATATTTCACAGATAATGAGCGTGGCCAACTGTGCAGATATTGCAGATAGTGAACATGGCTAACTGTACAGATATTGCAGATAGAGAGCATGGCCAACTGTGCAGATATTGCAGATCGTGAGCATGGCTAACTGTGCAGATATTGCAGATCGTGAGCATGGCTAACTGTGCAGATATTGCAGATAGTAAACATGGCTAACTGTGCAGACATTGCACAGATAGTGAGCGTGGCTAACTACAGATATTGCAGATAGTGAGTGTGGCTATCTGCAGATATTGTACAGATAGTGAGCCTGGCTAACTGTGCAGATATTGCACAGATAGTGGGCGTGGCTAACAGTGCAGATTTTGCATATAGTGAGCGTGACTAACTGTGCAGATATTGCACAGATCGTGAGCGTGGCTAACTGTGCAGATATTGCAGATACTGAGCCTGGCTAACTGTGCAGATATTGCAGATAGTGAACATGGCTAACTGTGCAGACATTGCACAGATAGTGAGCGTGGCTAACTACAAATATTGCAGATAGTGAGTGTGGCTAACTGCAGATATTGTACAGATAGTGAGCCTGGCTAACTGTGCAGATATTGCACAGATAGTGGGCGTGGCTAACTGTGCAGATATTGCACAGATCGTGAGCGTGGCTAACTGTGCAGATATTGCAGATCTTGAGCATGGCTAACTGTGCAGATATTGCAGATAGTAAACATGGCTAACTGTGCAGACATTGCACAGATAGTGAGCATGGCTAACTGTGCAGATATTGCAGATAGTGAGCGTGGCTAATTGTGCAGATATTGCACAGATAGTGAGCGTGGCTAACTGTACAGATATTGCACAGATAGTGAGCGTGACTAACTGTACAGATATTGCACAGATAGTGAGCCTGGCTTACTGTGCAGATATTGCACAGATAGTGGGCGTGGCTAACTGTGCAGATTTTGCATATAATGAGCGTGACTAACTGTGCAGATATTGCACAGATCGTGAGCGTGGCTAACTGTGCAGATATTGCAGATCGTGAGCATGGCTAACTGTGCAGATATTGCAGATAGTAAACATGGCTAACTGTGCAGACATTGCACAGATAGTGAGCGTGGCTAACTACAGATATTGCAGATAGTGAGTGTGGCTAACTGCAGATATTGTACAGATAGTGAGCCTGGCTAACTGTGCAGATATTGTACAGATAGTGGGCGTGGCTAACTGTGCAGATATTGCAGATAGTGAGCCTGGCTAACTGTGCAGATAGTGAGCGTGGTTAACTGCACAGATATTGCGGGTAGTGAGCGTGGCAAACTGTGAAGATAGTGAGCCTAGCTAACTAGACAGATATTGCACAGAAAATGAGCATGGCTAAATCTGCAGATATTGCAAAGAGAGTGAGCGTGACTAACTGTGCAGATATTGCACAGATAGTGAGCCTAGCTAACTAGACAGATATTGCACAGAAAGTGAGCATGGCTAAATCTGCAGATATTGCAAAGAGAGTGAGCGTGACTAACTGTGCAGATATTGCACAGATAGTGAGCATGGCTAACTGTGCAGATATTGCAGAAAGTGAGCGTGGCTAACTGTGACGCTACTGCACAGATAGTGAGCATGACTAAATCTGCAGATATTGCACAGATAGTGAGTCTGGCTAACTGTGCAGATATTGCACAGATAGTGAGCCTAGCTAACTAGACAGATATTGCACAGAAAGTGAGCATGGCTAAATCTGCAGATATTGCAAAGAGAGTGAGCGTGACTAACTGTGCAGATATTGCAGAAAGTGAGCGTGACTATCTGTGCAATATCTGTACAGTTAGTGAGCCTGGGTAACTGTGCAGATTTTGCAGACAGTGAGCGTGACTAACTGTGCACGAATTGCACAAATCGTGAGCGTGGCTAACTGTGCAGATATTGCACAGATAGCGAGTCTTGCTAACTGTGTAGATATTGCACAGATAGTGAATCTGTCAAACTGTACAGATATTGCACAGATAGTGAGCCTGGCTGACTGTGCAGATATTGCAGATAGTGAGTCTTGCTTACTGTGCAGACATTGCACAGATAGTGAGCGTGGCTAACTACAGATATTGCAGATAGTGAGTGTGGCTAAATGCAGATATTGCACAGATAGTGGGCGTGGCTAACTGTGCAGATTTTGCAGATAGTGAGCGTGACTAACTGTGCAGATATTGCACAGATCGTGAGCGTGTCTAACTGTGCAGATATTGCAGATAGTGAGCCTGGCTAACTGTGCAGATATTGCAGATCGTGAGCATGGCTAACTATGCAGATATTGCAGATAGTGAACAAAGCTAACTGTGCAGATATTGCACAGATAGTGAGCATGGATAACTGTGCAGATATTGCAGATAGTGAGCGTGGATAACTGTGATGCTACTGCAAAGATAGTGAGCCTGGCTGAATGCACAGATAGTGAGCGTGGCTAACTGTACAGATATTGCAGATAGTGAGCATGGCTAACTGTGCAGATATTGCACAGATAGTGAGTGTGGCTAACTGCAGATATTGTACAGATAGTGAGCCTGGCTAACTGTGCAGATATTGCACAGATAGTGGGCGTGGCTAACTGTGCAGATATTGCACAGATAGTGAGCATGGCTAACTGTGCAGATATTGCAGATCTTGAGCATGGCTAACTGTGCAGATATTGCAGATAGTGAGCGTGGCTAACTGTGCAGATAGTGAGCCTGGCTAACTGTACAGATATTGCACAAATAGCCTGGCTAACTGTGCAGGTATTGCAGATAGTGAGCCTGGCTAACTGTGCAAATATTGCACAGATAATGCACGTGGCCAACTGTGCAGATAGTGAGCGTGGCTAACTGTGCAGACATGGCACAGATCGTGAGCGTGGCGAATTGTGCAGATATTGCAGATAGTGAACATGGCTAACTGTGCAGATATTGCAGATAGTGAGCATGGCCAGCTGTGCAGATATTGCACAGATAGTGAGCGTGGCGAACTGTGCAGATATTGCACAGATCGTGAGAGTGGCTAACTGTGCAGATATTGCAGATAGTGAGCGCGTGACTAACTGTGCAGATATTGCACAATTAGTGAGCCTGGCTAACAGTGTAGATAATGCAAAGATAGTGAGCATGGCTATCTGTGCAGATATTGCAGATAGTGAACATGGCTAACTGTACAGATATTGCAGATAGTGAGCATGGCTAACTGCAGATATTGCAGATAGTGAGCGTTACTAACTATCTGTGCAATATCTGTACAGTTAGTCACGCTCACTATCTGTGCAATATCTGTACAGTGAGCCTGGCTTACTGTGCAGATTTTGCAGATAGTGAGCGTGACTAACTGTGCAGATATTGCACAGATCGTGAGCGTGGCTAATTGTGCAGATATTGCAGATAGTGAGCCTGGCTAACTGTGCAGATATTGCAGATCGTGAGCATGGCTAACTGTGCAGATATTGCTGATAGTAAACATGGCTAACTGTGCAGACATTGCACAGATAGTGAGCGTGGCTAACTACAGATATTGCAGATAGTGAGTGTGGCTAACTGCAGATATTGTACAGATAGTGAGCCTGGCTAACTGTGCAGATATTGCACAGATAGTGGGCGTGGCTAACTGTGCAGATTTTGCATATAGTGAGCGTGACTAACTGTGCAGATATTGCACCGATGGTGAGCGTGGCTAACTGTGCAGTTATTGCAGATCGTGAGCATGGCTAACTGTGCAGATATTGCAGATAGTGAGCGTGGCTAATTGTGCAGATATTGCACAGACAGTGAGCGTGGCTAACTGTACAGATATTGCACAGATAGTGAGTCTGGCTAACTGTGCAGATATTGCACAGATAGTGAGCCTAGCTAACTAGACAGATATTGCACAGAAAGTGAGCATGGCTAAATCTTCAGATATTGCAAAGAGAGTGAGCGTGACTAACTGTGCAGATATTGCACAGATAGTGAGCCTGGCTAACTGTACAGATATTGCAGAAAGTGAGCGTGGCTAACTGTGACGCTACTGCACAGATAGTGAGCATGACTAAATCTGCAGATATTGCACAGATAGTGAGCCTGGCTAACTGTGCAGATATTGCAGAAAGTGAGCGTGACTATCTGTGCAATATCTGTACAGTTAGTGAGCCTGGGTAACTGTGCAGATTTTGCAGACAGTGAGCGTGACTAACTGTGCACGAATTGCACAAATCGTGAGCGTGGCTAACTGTGCAGATATTGCACAGATAGCGAGTCTTGCTAACTGTGTAGATATTGCACAGATAGTGAATCTGTCAAACTGTACAGATATTGCACAGATAGTGAGCGTGACTCACTGTGCAGATATTGCACAGATAGTGAGCCTGGCTGACTGTGCAGATATTGCAGATAGTGAGTCTTGCTTACTGTGCAGACATTGCACAGATAGTGAGCGTGGCGAACTAAAGATATTGCAGATAGTGAGTGTGGCTAACTGCAGATATTGCACAGATAGTGGGCGTGGCTAACTGTGCAGATTTTGCAGATAGTGAGCGTGACTAACTGTGCAGATATTGCACAGATCGTGAGCGTGTCTAACTGTGCAGATATTGCAGATAGTGAGCCTGGCTAACTGTGCAGATATTGCAGATCGTGAGCATGGCTAACTATGCAGATATTGCAGATAGTGAACAAAGCTAACTGTGCAGATATTGCACAGATAGTGAGCATGGCTAACTGTGCAGATATTGCAGATAGTGAGCGTGGCTAACTGTGCAGATATTGCACAGATGGTGAGCGTGGCTAACTGTACAGATATTGCACAGATAGTGAGCCTTGCTAACTGTGCAGATAGTGAGCGTGGTTAACTGTACAGATATTGCGGATAGTGAGCGTGGCAAACTGTGCAGATAGTGAGCCTGGCTAACTGTACAGATATTGGACAAATAGCCTGGCTAACTGTGCAGATATTGCAGATAGTGAGCCTGGCTAACTGTGCAGATATTGCACAGATAATGAGCGTGGCCAACTGTGCAGATAGTGAGCGTGGCTAACTGTGCAGACATGGCACAGATCGTGAGCGTGTAGAACTGTGCAGATATTGCAGATAGTGAACATGGCTAACTGTACAGATATTGCAGATAGTGAGCATGGCTAACTGTGCAGATATTGCAGATCGTGAGCATGGCTAACTGTGCAGATATTGCAGATAGTGAGCGTGGCTAATTGTGCAGATATTGCACAGACAGTGAGCGTGGCTAACTGTACAGATATTGCACAGATAGTGAGTCTGGCTAACTGTGCAGATATTGCACAGATAGTGAGCCTAGCTAACTAGACAGATATTGCACAGAAAGTGAGCATGGCTAAATCTTCAGATATTGCAAAGAGAGTGAGCGTGACTAACTGTGCAGATATTGCACAGATAGTGAGCCTGGCTAACTGTACAGATATTGCAGAAAGTGAGCGTGGCTAACTGTGACGCTACTGCACAGATAGTGAGCATGACTAAATCTGCAGATATTGCACAGATAGTGAGCCTGGCTAACTGTGCAGATATTGCAGAAAGTGAGCGTGACTATCTGTGCAATATCTGTACAGTTAGTGAGCCTGGGTAACTGTGCAGATTTTGCAGACAGTGAGCGTGACTAACTGTGCACGAATTGCACAAATCGTGAGCGTGGCTAACTGTGCAGATATTGCACAGATAGCGAGTCTTGCTAACTGTGTAGATATTGCACAGATAGTGAATCTGTCAAACTGTACAGATATTGCACAGATAGTGAGCGTGACTCACTGTGCAGATATTGCACAGATAGTGAGCCTGGCTGACTGTGCAGATATTGCAGATAGTGAGTCTTGCTTACTGTGCAGACATTGCACAGATAGTGAGCGTGGCGAACTAAAGATATTGCAGATAGTGAGTGTGGCTAACTGCAGATATTGCACAGATAGTGGGCGTGGCTAACTGTGCAGATTTTGCAGATAGTGAGCGTGACTAACTGTGCAGATATTGCACAGATCGTGAGCGTGTCTAACTGTGCAGATATTGCAGATAGTGAGCCTGGCTAACTGTGCAGATATTGCAGATCGTGAGCATGGCTAACTATGCAGATATTGCAGATAGTGAACAAAGCTAACTGTGCAGATATTGCACAGATAGTGAGCATGGCTAACTGTGCAGATATTGCAGATAGTGAGCGTGGCTAACTGTGCAGATATTGCACAGATGGTGAGCGTGGCTAACTGTACAGATATTGCACAGATAGTGAGCCTTGCTAACTGTGCAGATAGTGAGCGTGGTTAACTGTACAGATATTGCGGATAGTGAGCGTGGCAAACTGTGCAGATAGTGAGCCTGGCTAACTGTACAGATATTGGACAAATAGCCTGGCTAACTGTGCAGATATTGCAGATAGTGAGCCTGGCTAACTGTGCAGATATTGCACAGATAATGAGCGTGGCCAACTGTGCAGATAGTGAGCGTGGCTAACTGTGCAGACATGGCACAGATCGTGAGCGTGTAGAACTGTGCAGATATTGCAGATAGTGAACATGGCTAACTGTACAGATATTGCAGATAGTGAGCATGGCTAACTGTGCAGATATTGCAGATCGTGAGCATGGCTAACTGTGCAGATATTGCAGATAGTGAGCGTGGCTAACTGTGCAGATATTGCACAGATAGTGAGTGTGGCTAACTGTGCAGATATTGCAGAAAGTGAGTCTGGCTAACTGTGCAGATATTGCACAGATATTGAGCGTGACTAACTCTACAGATAGTGAGCCTGGCTAACTGTGCAGATATAGCACAGATAGTGAGCCAGGCTAACTGTGCAGATATTGCACAGAAAGTGAGCCTAGCTAACTAGACAGATATTGCACAGAAAGTGAGCATGGCTAAATCTGCAGATATTGCAAAGATAGTGAGCCTGGCTTACTGTGCAGATATTGCAGATAGTGAGCATGACTATCTGCACAGATATTGCAGATAGTGAGCGTGGCTAACTGTGCAGATATTGCAGATAGTGAGCGCGTGACTAACTGTGCAGATATTGCACAGTTAGTGAGCCTGGCTAACAGTGTAGATATTGCAAAGATAGTGAGCATGGCTATCTGTGCAGATATTGCAGATAGTGAACATGTCTAACGGTACAGATATTGCAGATAGTGAGCATGGCTAACTGCAGATATTGCAGATAATGAGCGTGACTAACTATCTGTGCAATATCTGTACAGTTAGTCACGCTCACTATCTGTGCAATATCTGTACAGTGAGCCTGGCTAACTGTGCAGATTTTGCAGATAGTGAGCATGACTAACTGTGCAGATATTGCACAGATAATGAGCGTTGCCAACTGTGCAGATATTGCAGATAGTGAGAATGGCTAACTGTGCAGATATTGCACAGATAGTGAATCTGGCAAACTGTACAGAAATTGCACAGATAGTGAGCCTGGCTGACAGTGCAGATATTGCAGATAGTAAGCCTGGCTAACTGTACAGATATTGCAGATAGTGAGCGTGGACAACTGTGATGCTACTGCAAAGATAGTGAGCCTGGCTGAATGCACAGATAGTGAGCGTGGCTAACTGTACAGATATTGCACAGATAGTGAGCCTGGCTAACTGTGCAGATATTGCATAGATAATGAGCCTGGCTAACTGCAGATATTGCACAGATAGTGAGCGTGGCTAACTATGCAGATATTGCACAGATCGTGAGCCTGGTTAACTGTGCAGATATTGCACAGATAATCCGCGTGGCCAACTGTGCAGATTTTGCAGATAGTGAGCGTGACTAACTGTGCAGATATTGCACAGATCGTGAGCGTGGCTAATTGTGCAGATATTGCAGATAGTGAGCCTGGCTAACTGTGCAGATATTGCAGATCGTGAGCATGGCTAACTGTGCAGATATTGCTGATAGTAAACATGGCTAACTGTGCAGACATTGCACAGATAGTGAGCGTGGCTAACTACAGATATTGCAGATAGTGAGTGTGGCTAACTGCAGATATTGTACAGATAGTGAGCCTGGCTAACTGTGCAGATATTGCACAGATAGTGGGCGTGGCTAACTGTGCAGATTTTGCATATAGTGAGCGTGACTAACTGTGCAGATATTGCACCGATGGTGAGCGTGGCTAACTGTGCAGTTATTGCAGATCGTGAGCATGGCTAACTGTGCAGATATTGCAGATAGTGAGCGTGGCTAATTGTGCAGATATTGCACAGACAGTGAGCGTGGCTAACTGTACAGATATTGCACAGATAGTGAGTCTGGCTAACTGTGCAGATATTGCACAGATAGTGAGCCTAGCTAACTAGACAGATATTGCACAGAAAGTGAGCATGGCTAAATCTTCAGATATTGCAAAGAGAGTGAGCGTGACTAACTGTGCAGATATTGCACAGATAGTGAGCCTGGCTAACTGTACAGATATTGCAGAAAGTGAGCGTGGCTAACTGTGACGCTACTGCACAGATAGTGAGCATGACTAAATCTGCAGATATTGCACAGATAGTGAGCCTGGCTAACTGTGCAGATATTGCAGAAAGTGAGCGTGACTATCTGTGCAATATCTGTACAGTTAGTGAGCCTGGGTAACTGTGCAGATTTTGCAGACAGTGAGCGTGACTAACTGTGCACGAATTGCACAAATCGTGAGCGTGGCTAACTGTGCAGATATTGCACAGATAGCGAGTCTTGCTAACTGTGTAGATATTGCACAGATAGTGAATCTGTCAAACTGTACAGATATTGCACAGATAGTGAGCGTGACTCACTGTGCAGATATTGCACAGATAGTGAGCCTGGCTGACTGTGCAGATATTGCAGATAGTGAGTCTTGCTTACTGTGCAGACATTGCACAGATAGTGAGCGTGGCGAACTAAAGATATTGCAGATAGTGAGTGTGGCTAACTGCAGATATTGCACAGATAGTGGGCGTGGCTAACTGTGCAGATTTTGCAGATAGTGAGCGTGACTAACTGTGCAGATATTGCACAGATCGTGAGCGTGTCTAACTGTGCAGATATTGCAGATAGTGAGCCTGGCTAACTGTGCAGATATTGCAGATCGTGAGCATGGCTAACTATGCAGATATTGCAGATAGTGAACAAAGCTAACTGTGCAGATATTGCACAGATAGTGAGCATGGCTAACTGTGCAGATATTGCAGATAGTGAGCGTGGCTAACTGTGCAGATATTGCACAGATGGTGAGCGTGGCTAACTGTACAGATATTGCACAGATAGTGAGCCTTGCTAACTGTGCAGATAGTGAGCGTGGTTAACTGTACAGATATTGCGGATAGTGAGCGTGGCAAACTGTGCAGATAGTGAGCCTGGCTAACTGTACAGATATTGGACAAATAGCCTGGCTAACTGTGCAGATATTGCAGATAGTGAGCCTGGCTAACTGTGCAGATATTGCACAGATAATGAGCGTGGCCAACTGTGCAGATAGTGAGCGTGGCTAACTGTGCAGACATGGCACAGATCGTGAGCGTGTAGAACTGTGCAGATATTGCAGATAGTGAACATGGCTAACTGTACAGATATTGCAGATAGTGAGCATGGCTAACTGTGCAGATATTGCAGATCGTGAGCATGGCTAACTGTGCAGATATTGCAGATAGTGAGCGTGGCTAACTGTGCAGATATTGCACAGATAGTGAGTGTGGCTAACTGTGCAGATATTGCAGAAAGTGAGTCTGGCTAACTGTGCAGATATTGCACAGATATTGAGCGTGACTAACTCTACAGATAGTGAGCCTGGCTAACTGTGCAGATATAGCACAGATAGTGAGCCAGGCTAACTGTGCAGATATTGCACAGAAAGTGAGCCTAGCTAACTAGACAGATATTGCACAGAAAGTGAGCATGGCTAAATCTGCAGATATTGCAAAGATAGTGAGCCTGGCTTACTGTGCAGATATTGCAGATAGTGAGCATGACTATCTGCACAGATATTGCAGATAGTGAGCGTGGCTAACTGTGCAGATATTGCAGATAGTGAGCGCGTGACTAACTGTGCAGATATTGCACAGTTAGTGAGCCTGGCTAACAGTGTAGATATTGCAAAGATAGTGAGCATGGCTATCTGTGCAGATATTGCAGATAGTGAACATGTCTAACGGTACAGATATTGCAGATAGTGAGCATGGCTAACTGCAGATATTGCAGATAATGAGCGTGACTAACTATCTGTGCAATATCTGTACAGTTAGTCACGCTCACTATCTGTGCAATATCTGTACAGTGAGCCTGGCTAACTGTGCAGATTTTGCAGATAGTGAGCATGACTAACTGTGCAGATATTGCACAGATAATGAGCGTTGCCAACTGTGCAGATATTGCAGATAGTGAGAATGGCTAACTGTGCAGATATTGCACAGATAGTGAATCTGGCAAACTGTACAGAAATTGCACAGATAGTGAGCCTGGCTGACAGTGCAGATATTGCAGATAGTAAGCCTGGCTAACTGTACAGATATTGCAGATAGTGAGCGTGGACAACTGTGATGCTACTGCAAAGATAGTGAGCCTGGCTGAATGCACAGATAGTGAGCGTGGCTAACTGTACAGATATTGCACAGATAGTGAGCCTGGCTAACTGTGCAGATATTGCATAGATAATGAGCCTGGCTAACTGCAGATATTGCACAGATAGTGAGCGTGGCTAACTATGCAGATATTGCACAGATCGTGAGCCTGGTTAACTGTGCAGATATTGCACAGATAATCCGCGTGGCCAACTGTGCAGATTTTGCAGATAGTGAGCGTGACTAACTGTGCAGATATTGCACAGATCGTGAGCGTGGCTAATTGTGCAGATATTGCAGATAGTGAGCCTGGCTAACTGTGCAGATATTGCAGATCGTGAGCATGGCTAACTGTGCAGATATTGCTGATAGTAAACATGGCTAACTGTGCAGACATTGCACAGATAGTGAGCGTGGCTAACTACAGATATTGCAGATAGTGAGTGTGGCTAACTGCAGATATTGTACAGATAGTGAGCCTGGCTAACTGTGCAGATATTGCACAGATAGTGGGCGTGGCTAACTGTGCAGATTTTGCATATAGTGAGCGTGACTAACTGTGCAGATATTGCACCGATGGTGAGCGTGGCTAACTGTGCAGTTATTGCAGATCGTGAGCATGGCTAACTGTGCAGATATTGCAGATAGTGAGCGTGGCTAATTGTGCAGATATTGCACAGACAGTGAGCGTGGCTAACTGTACAGATATTGCACAGATAGTGAGTCTGGCTAACTGTGCAGATATTGCACAGATAGTGAGCCTAGCTAACTAGACAGATATTGCACAGAAAGTGAGCATGGCTAAATCTTCAGATATTGCAAAGAGAGTGAGCGTGACTAACTGTGCAGATATTGCACAGATAGTGAGCCTGGCTAACTGTACAGATATTGCAGAAAGTGAGCGTGGCTAACTGTGACGCTACTGCACAGATAGTGAGCATGACTAAATCTGCAGATATTGCACAGATAGTGAGCCTGGCTAACTGTGCAGATATTGCAGAAAGTGAGCGTGACTATCTGTGCAATATCTGTACAGTTAGTGAGCCTGGGTAACTGTGCAGATTTTGCAGACAGTGAGCGTGACTAACTGTGCACGAATTGCACAAATCGTGAGCGTGGCTAACTGTGCAGATATTGCACAGATAGCGAGTCTTGCTAACTGTGTAGATATTGCACAGATAGTGAATCTGTCAAACTGTACAGATATTGCACAGATAGTGAGCGTGACTCACTGTGCAGATATTGCACAGATAGTGAGCCTGGCTGACTGTGCAGATATTGCAGATAGTGAGTCTTGCTTACTGTGCAGACATTGCACAGATAGTGAGCGTGGCGAACTAAAGATATTGCAGATAGTGAGTGTGGCTAACTGCAGATATTGCACAGATAGTGGGCGTGGCTAACTGTGCAGATTTTGCAGATAGTGAGCGTGACTAACTGTGCAGATATTGCACAGATCGTGAGCGTGTCTAACTGTGCAGATATTGCAGATAGTGAGCCTGGCTAACTGTGCAGATATTGCAGATCGTGAGCATGGCTAACTATGCAGATATTGCAGATAGTGAACAAAGCTAACTGTGCAGATATTGCACAGATAGTGAGCATGGCTAACTGTGCAGATATTGCAGATAGTGAGCGTGGCTAACTGTGCAGATATTGCACAGATGGTGAGCGTGGCTAACTGTACAGATATTGCACAGATAGTGAGCCTTGCTAACTGTGCAGATAGTGAGCGTGGTTAACTGTACAGATATTGCGGATAGTGAGCGTGGCAAACTGTGCAGATAGTGAGCCTGGCTAACTGTACAGATATTGGACAAATAGCCTGGCTAACTGTGCAGATATTGCAGATAGTGAGCCTGGCTAACTGTGCAGATATTGCACAGATAATGAGCGTGGCCAACTGTGCAGATAGTGAGCGTGGCTAACTGTGCAGACATGGCACAGATCGTGAGCGTGTAGAACTGTGCAGATATTGCAGATAGTGAACATGGCTAACTGTACAGATATTGCAGATAGTGAGCATGGCTAACTGTGCAGATATTGCAGATCGTGAGCATGGCTAACTGTGCAGATATTGCAGATAGTGAGCGTGGCTAACTGTGCAGATATTGCACAGATAGTGAGTGTGGCTAACTGTGCAGATATTGCAGAAAGTGAGTCTGGCTAACTGTGCAGATATTGCACAGATATTGAGCGTGACTAACTCTACAGATAGTGAGCCTGGCTAACTGTGCAGATATAGCACAGATAGTGAGCCAGGCTAACTGTGCAGATATTGCACAGAAAGTGAGCCTAGCTAACTAGACAGATATTGCACAGAAAGTGAGCATGGCTAAATCTGCAGATATTGCAAAGATAGTGAGCCTGGCTTACTGTGCAGATATTGCAGATAGTGAGCATGACTATCTGCACAGATATTGCAGATAGTGAGCGTGGCTAACTGTGCAGATATTGCAGATAGTGAGCGCGTGACTAACTGTGCAGATATTGCACAGTTAGTGAGCCTGGCTAACAGTGTAGATATTGCAAAGATAGTGAGCATGGCTATCTGTGCAGATATTGCAGATAGTGAACATGTCTAACGGTACAGATATTGCAGATAGTGAGCATGGCTAACTGCAGATATTGCAGATAATGAGCGTGACTAACTATCTGTGCAATATCTGTACAGTTAGTCACGCTCACTATCTGTGCAATATCTGTACAGTGAGCCTGGCTAACTGTGCAGATTTTGCAGATAGTGAGCATGACTAACTGTGCAGATATTGCACAGATAATGAGCGTTGCCAACTGTGCAGATATTGCAGATAGTGAGAATGGCTAACTGTGCAGATATTGCACAGATAGTGAATCTGGCAAACTGTACAGAAATTGCACAGATAGTGAGCCTGGCTGACAGTGCAGATATTGCAGATAGTAAGCCTGGCTAACTGTACAGATATTGCAGATAGTGAGCGTGGATAACTGTGATGCTACTGCAAAGATAGTGAGCCTGGCTGAATGCACAGATAGTGAGCGTGGCTAACTGTACAGATATTGCACAGATAGTGAGCCTGGCTAACTGTGCAGATATTGCATAGATAATGAGCCTGGCTAACTGCAGATATTGCACAGATAGTGAGCGTGGCTAACTATGCAGATATTGCACAGATCGTGAGCCTGGTTAACTGTGCAGATATTGCACAGATAATCCGCGTGGCCAACTGTGCAGATATTGCAGATAGTGAGAATGGCTAACTGTGCAGATATTGCACAGATCGTGAGCGTGGCGAACTGTGCAGATATTGCAGATAATGAGCGCGTGACTAACTGCAGATATTGCACAGTTAGTGAGCCTGGCTAACAGTGCAGATATTGCACAGAAAGTGAGCATGGCTAACTGTGCAGATATTGCAGATAGTGAGCGTGGCAAACTGTGCAGATATTGCACAGATCATGAGCCTGGCTTACTGTGCAGATATTGCAGATAGTGAGCCTGGCTAACTGTGCAGATATTGCAGATAGTGAGCGTGGCTAACTGTGCAGATATTGCACAGATGGTGAGCGTGGCTAACTGTGCAGATATTGCACAGATCGTGAGCGTGGCTAACTGTGCAGATATTGCAGATAGTGAGCCTGGCTAACTGTGCAGATATTGCAAAGATAGTGAGCATGGCTATCTGTGCAGATATTGCAGATAGTGAACATGTCTAACGGTACAGATATTGCAGATATTGAGCATGGCTAACTGCAGATATTGCAGATAATGAGCGTGACTAACTATCTGTGCAATATCTGTACAGTTAGCCACGCTCACTATCTGTGCAATATCTGTACAGTGAGCCTGGCTAACTGTGCAGATTTTGCAGATAGTGAGCGTGACTAACTGTGCAGATATTGCACAGATCGTGAGCGTGGCTAACTGTGCAGATATTGCAGATAGTGAGCCTGGCTAACTGTGCAGATATTGCAGATCGTGAGCATAGCTAACTGTGCAGATATTGCAGATAGTGAGCCTGGCTAACTGTGCAGATATTGCAGATCGTGAGCATAGCTAACTGTGCAGATATTGCAGATAGTGAACATGGATAACTGTGCAGACATTGCACAGATAGTGAGCGTGGCTAACTACAGATATTGCAGATAGTGAGTGTGGCTAACTGTGCAGATATTGCACAGATCGTGAGCGTGGCTAACTGTGCAGATATTGCACAGATAGTGAGCGTGGCTAACTGTGCAGATATTGCACAGATAGTGAGCGTGGCTAACTGTGCAGATATTGCACAGACCGTGAGCGTGGCTAACTGTGCAGATATTGCAGATAGTGAGCGCGTGACTAACTGTGCAGATATTGCACAGTTAGTTAGCCTGGCTAACAGTGTAGATAATGCAAAGATAGTGAGCATGGCTATCTGTGCAGATAGTGCAGATAGTGAACATGACTAACTGTACAGATATTGCAGATAGTGAGCATGGCTAACTGCAGATATTGCAGATAGTGAGCCTTACTAACTATCTGTGCAATATCTGTACAGTTAATCACGCTCACTATCTGTGCAATATCTGTACAGTGAGCCTGGCTAACTGTGCAGATTTTGCAGATAGTGAGCGTGACTAACTGTGCAGATATTGCACAGATCGTGAGCGTGGCTAACTGTGCAGATATTGCAGATAGTGAGCCTGGCTAACTGTGCAGATATTGCAGATCGTGAGCATAGCTAACTGTGCAGATATTGCAGATAGTGAACATGGCTAACTGTGCAGACATTGCACAGATAGTGAGCGTGGATAACTACAGATATTGCAGATAGTGAGTGTGGCTAACTGCAGATAATGTACAGATAGTGAGCGTGGCTAACTGTGCAGATATTGCACAGATAGTTAGCCTGGCTAACTGTGCAGATGTTGCATATAGTGAGCGTGGCTAACTGTGCAGATATTGCACAGATAGTGAGCGTGGCTAACTGTGCAGATATTGCACAGATCGTGAGCGTGGCTAACTGTGCAGATAGTGAGCGCGTGACTAACTGTGCAGATATTGCACAGTTAGTTAGCCTGGCTAACAGTGTAGATAATGCAAAGATAGTGAGCATGGCTATCTGTGCAGATAGTGCAGATAGTGAACATGGCTAACTGTACAGATATTGCAGATAGTGAGCATGGCTAACTGCAGATATTGCAGATAGTGAGCCTTCCTAACTATCTGTGCAATATCTGTACAGTTAATCACGCTCACTATCTGTGCAATATCTGTACAGTGAGCCTGGCTAACTGTGCAGATTTTGCAGATAGTGAGCGTGACTAACTGTGCAGATATTGCACAGATCGTGAGCGTGGCTAACTGTGCAGATATTGCAGATAGTGAGCCTGGCTAACTGTGCAGACATTGCACAGATAGTGAGCGTGGATAACTACAGATATTGCAGATAGTGAGTGTGGCTAACTGCAGATAATGTGCAGATAGTGAGCGTGGCTAACTGTGCAGATATTGCACAGATAGTTAGCCTGGCTAACTGTGCAGATGTTGCAGATAGTGAGCGTGGCTAACTGTACAGATATTGCACAGATAGCCTGGCTAACTGTGCACATATTGCAGAAAGTGAGCATGGCTAACTGTACAGATATTGCAGATAGTGAGCATGGCTAACTGTGCAGATATTGCAGATAGTGAGCGTGGCGAACTGTGCAGCTATTGCACAGATAGTGAGCCTGGCTAACTGTGCAGATAGTGAGCGTGGTTAACTGTGCAGATATTGCAGATAGTGAGCCTGGCTAACTGTATAGATATTGCACAAATAGCCTGGCTAACTGTGCAGATATTGCAGATAGTGAGCCTAGCTAACTGTGCAGATACTGCACAGATAATGGGCGTGGCCAACTGTGCAGATATTGCAGATAGTGAGAATGGCTAACTGTGCAGATATGGCACAGATCGTGACCGTGGCTAACTGTGCAGATATTGCAGATAGTGAGCCTGGCTAACTGTGCAGATATTGCATAGATAGTGTGCATGGCGAACTGTGCAGATATTGCAGATCGTGAGCATGGCTAACTGCAGATATTGCAGATAGTGAGCGTGGTTAACTGTGCAGATATTGCACAGATAGTGAGCGTGGCTCACTGTGCAGATATTGCAAAGACAGTGAGTGTGACTAACTGTGCAGATATTGCAGAAAGTGAGTCTGGCTAACTGTGCAGATATTGCACAGATAGTGAGCCGAGCTAACACGACAGATATTGCACAGATAGTGAGCATGGCTAAATCTGCAGATATTGCAGATAGTGTGCCTGGCTATCTGTACAGATATTGCAGATAGTGAGCGTGGCGAACTGTGCAGATATATCGCACAGATAGTGAGCGTGGCTAACTGAGCATATATCGCACAGATAGTGAGCCTGGCTAACAGTGCAGATATTGCAGAAAGTGAGCGTGACTATCTGTGCAATATCTGTACAGTTAGTGAGCCTGGCTAACTGTGCAGATTTTGCAGATAGTGAGCGTGACTAACTGTGCAGATATTGCACAGATCGTGAGCGTGGCTAACTGTGCAGATATTGCAGATAGTGAGTCTTGCTAACTGTATAGATATTGCACAGATAGTGAATCTGGCTAACTGTACAGATATTGCACAGATAGTGAGCCTGGCTGACTGTGCAGATATTGCAGATAGTAAGCCTGGCTAACTGTACAGATATTGCAGAAAGTGAGCGTGGCTAACTGTGATGCTACTGCAAAGATAGTGAGCCTGTCTGACTGTGCAGATAATGCACATATAGTGAGCCTGGCTAACTGTACAGATATTGCACAGATAGTGAGCCTGGCTAACTGTGCAGATATTGCACAGATAATGAGCCTGGCTAACTGCAGATATTGCACAGATAGTGAGCGTGGCTAACTGTGCAGATATTGCACAGATAGTGAGCCTGGCTAACTGCAGATATTGCACAGATAGTGAGCCTGGTTAACTGTTCAGATATTGCACAGATAATGAGCGTGGCCAACTGTGCAGATATTGCAGATAGTGAGAATGGCTAACTGTGCAGATATTGCTCAGATCGTGAGCGTGGCTAACTGTGCACATATTGCAGATAGTGAGCCTGGCTAACTGTGCAGATATTGCACAGATCGTGAGCGTGGCTAACTGTGCAGATATTGCACAGATAGTGAGCGTGGATAACTACAGATATTGCAGATAGTGAGTGTGGCTAACTGCAGATAATGTACAGATAGTGAGCGTGGCTAACTGTGCAGGTATTGCACAGATAGTTAGCCTGGCTAACTGTGCAGATAGTGAGCGTGGTTAACTGTGCAGATATTGCAGATAGTGAGTGTGGCTAACTGTGCAGATATTGCACAGATCGTGAGCGTGGCTAACTGTGCAGATATTGCAGATAGTGAGCCTGGCTAACTGTGCAGATATTGCACAGATAGTGAGCGTGGCTAACTGTGCAGATATTGCAGATAGTGAGCCTGGCTAACTGTGCAGATATTGCACAGATAATGAGCGTGGCTAACTGTGCAGATATTGCACAGATCGTGAGCGTGGCTAACTGTGCAGATAGTGAGCGCGTGACTAACTGTGCAGATATTGCACAATTAGTGAGCCTGGCTAACAGTGTAGATAATGCAAAGATAGTGAACATGGCTATCTGTGCAGATATTGCAGATAGTGAACATGGCTAACTGTACAGATATTGCAGATAGTGAGCATGGCTAACTGCAGATAGTGAGCCTGGCTAACTGTGCAGATATAGCACAGATAGTGAGCCAGGCTAACTGTGCAGATATTGCACAGAAAGTGAGCCTAGCTAACTAGACAGATATTGCACAGAAAGTGAGCATGGCTAAATCTGCAGATATTGCAAAGATAGTGAGCCTGGCTTACTGTGCAGATATTGCAGATAGTGAGCATGACTATCTGCACAGATATTGCAGATAGTGAGCGTGGCTAACTGTGCAGATATTGCAGATAGTGAGCGCGTGACTAACTGTGCAGATATTGCACAGTTAGTGAGCCTGGCTAACAGTGTAGATATTGCAAAGATAGTGAGCATGGCTATCTGTGCAGATATTGCAGATAGTGAACATGTCTAACGGTACAGATATTGCAGATAGTGAGCATGGCTAACTGCAGATATTGCAGATAATGAGCGTGACTAACTATCTGTGCAATATCTGTACAGTTAGTCACGCTCACTATCTGTGCAATATCTGTACAGTGAGCCTGGCTAACTGTGCAGATTTTGCAGATAGTGAGCATGACTAACTGTGCAGATATTGCACAGATAATGAGCGTTGCCAACTGTGCAGATATTGCAGATAGTGAGAATGGCTAACTGTGCAGATATTGCACAGATAGTGAATCTGGCAAACTGTACAGAAATTGCACAGATAGTGAGCCTGGCTGACAGTGCAGATATTGCAGATAGTAAGCCTGGCTAACTGTACAGATATTGCAGATAGTGAGCGTGGATAACTGTGATGCTACTGCAAAGATAGTGAGCCTGGCTGAATGCACAGATAGTGAGCGTGGCTAACTGTACAGATATTGCACAGATAGTGAGCCTGGCTAACTGTGCAGATATTGCATAGATAATGAGCCTGGCTAACTGCAGATATTGCACAGATAGTGAGCGTGGCTAACTATGCAGATATTGCACAGATCGTGAGCCTGGTTAACTGTGCAGATATTGCACAGATAATCCGCGTGGCCAACTGTGCAGATATTGCAGATAGTGAGAATGGCTAACTGTGCAGATATTGCACAGATCGTGAGCGTGGCGAACTGTGCAGATATTGCAGATAATGAGCGCGTGACTAACTGCAGATATTGCACAGTTAGTGAGCCTGGCTAACAGTGCAGATATTGCACAGAAAGTGAGCATGGCTAACTGTGCAGATATTGCAGATAGTGAGCGTGGCAAACTGTGCAGATATTGCACAGATCATGAGCCTGGCTTACTGTGCAGATATTGCAGATAGTGAGCCTGGCTAACTGTGCAGATATTGCAGATAGTGAGCGTGGCTAACTGTGCAGATATTGCACAGATGGTGAGCGTGGCTAACTGTGCAGATATTGCACAGATCGTGAGCGTGGCTAACTGTGCAGATATTGCAGATAGTGAGCCTGGCTAACTGTGCAGATATTGCAAAGATAGTGAGCATGGCTATCTGTGCAGATATTGCAGATAGTGAACATGTCTAACGGTACAGATATTGCAGATATTGAGCATGGCTAACTGCAGATATTGCAGATAATGAGCGTGACTAACTATCTGTGCAATATCTGTACAGTTAGCCACGCTCACTATCTGTGCAATATCTGTACAGTGAGCCTGGCTAACTGTGCAGATTTTGCAGATAGTGAGCGTGACTAACTGTGCAGATATTGCACAGATCGTGAGCGTGGCTAACTGTGCAGATATTGCAGATAGTGAGCCTGGCTAACTGTGCAGATATTGCAGATCGTGAGCATAGCTAACTGTGCAGATATTGCAGATAGTGAGCCTGGCTAACTGTGCAGATATTGCAGATCGTGAGCATAGCTAACTGTGCAGATATTGCAGATAGTGAACATGGATAACTGTGCAGACATTGCACAGATAGTGAGCGTGGCTAACTACAGATATTGCAGATAGTGAGTGTGGCTAACTGTGCAGATATTGCACAGATCGTGAGCGTGGCTAACTGTGCAGATATTGCACAGATAGTGAGCGTGGCTAACTGTGCAGATATTGCACAGATAGTGAGCGTGGCTAACTGTGCAGATATTGCACAGACCGTGAGCGTGGCTAACTGTGCAGATATTGCAGATAGTGAGCGCGTGACTAACTGTGCAGATATTGCACAGTTAGTTAGCCTGGCTAACAGTGTAGATAATGCAAAGATAGTGAGCATGGCTATCTGTGCAGATAGTGCAGATAGTGAACATGACTAACTGTACAGATATTGCAGATAGTGAGCATGGCTAACTGCAGATATTGCAGATAGTGAGCCTTACTAACTATCTGTGCAATATCTGTACAGTTAATCACGCTCACTATCTGTGCAATATCTGTACAGTGAGCCTGGCTAACTGTGCAGATTTTGCAGATAGTGAGCGTGACTAACTGTGCAGATATTGCACAGATCGTGAGCGTGGCTAACTGTGCAGATATTGCAGATAGTGAGCCTGGCTAACTGTGCAGATATTGCAGATCGTGAGCATAGCTAACTGTGCAGATATTGCAGATAGTGAACATGGCTAACTGTGCAGACATTGCACAGATAGTGAGCGTGGATAACTACAGATATTGCAGATAGTGAGTGTGGCTAACTGCAGATAATGTACAGATAGTGAGCGTGGCTAACTGTGCAGATATTGCACAGATAGTTAGCCTGGCTAACTGTGCAGATGTTGCATATAGTGAGCGTGGCTAACTGTGCAGATATTGCACAGATAGTGAGCGTGGCTAACTGTGCAGATATTGCACAGATCGTGAGCGTGGCTAACTGTGCAGATAGTGAGCGCGTGACTAACTGTGCAGATATTGCACAGTTAGTTAGCCTGGCTAACAGTGTAGATAATGCAAAGATAGTGAGCATGGCTATCTGTGCAGATAGTGCAGATAGTGAACATGGCTAACTGTACAGATATTGCAGATAGTGAGCATGGCTAACTGCAGATATTGCAGATAGTGAGCCTTCCTAACTATCTGTGCAATATCTGTACAGTTAATCACGCTCACTATCTGTGCAATATCTGTACAGTGAGCCTGGCTAACTGTGCA
Organism: Pristiophorus japonicus; assembly: GCF_044704955.1. NCBI lineage: Eukaryota > Metazoa > Chordata > Chondrichthyes > Pristiophoridae > Pristiophorus > Pristiophorus japonicus. The sequence goes on along the minus strand of NC_091987.1, from coordinate 135,085,444 downwards.
GATTTTGCAGATAGTGAGCGTGACTAACTGTGCAGATATTGCACAGATCGTGAGCGTGGCTAACTGTGCAGATATTGCAGATAGTGAGCCTGGCTAACTGTGCAGACATTGCACAGATAGTGAGCGTGGATAACTACAGATATTGCAGATAGTGAGTGTGGCTAACTGCAGATAATGTGCAGATAGTGAGCGTGGCTAACTGTGCAGATATTGCACAGATAGTTAGCCTGGCTAACTGTGCAGATGTTGCAGATAGTGAGCGTGGCTAACTGTACAGATATTGCACAGATAGCCTGGCTAACTGTGCACATATTGCAGAAAGTGAGCATGGCTAACTGTACAGATATTGCAGATAGTGAGCATGGCTAACTGTGCAGATATTGCAGATAGTGAGCGTGGCGAACTGTGCAGCTATTGCACAGATAGTGAGCCTGGCTAACTGTGCAGATAGTGAGCGTGGTTAACTGTGCAGATATTGCAGATAGTGAGCCTGGCTAACTGTATAGATATTGCACAAATAGCCTGGCTAACTGTGCAGATATTGCAGATAGTGAGCCTAGCTAACTGTGCAGATACTGCACAGATAATGGGCGTGGCCAACTGTGCAGATATTGCAGATAGTGAGAATGGCTAACTGTGCAGATATGGCACAGATCGTGACCGTGGCTAACTGTGCAGATATTGCAGATAGTGAGCCTGGCTAACTGTGCAGATATTGCATAGATAGTGTGCATGGCGAACTGTGCAGATATTGCAGATCGTGAGCATGGCTAACTGCAGATATTGCAGATAGTGAGCGTGGTTAACTGTGCAGATATTGCACAGATAGTGAGCGTGGCTCACTGTGCAGATATTGCAAAGACAGTGAGTGTGACTAACTGTGCAGATATTGCAGAAAGTGAGTCTGGCTAACTGTGCAGATATTGCACAGATAGTGAGCCGAGCTAACAAGACAGATATTGCACAGATAGTGAGCATGGCTAAATCTGCAGATATTGCAGATAGTGTGCCTGGCTATCTGTACAGATATTGCAGATAGTGAGCGTGGCGAACTGTGCAGATATATCGCACAGATAGTGAGCGTGGCTAACTGAGCATATATCGCACAGATAGTGAGCCTGGCTAACAGTGCAGATATTGCAGAAAGTGAGCGTGACTATCTGTGCAATATCTGTACAGTTAGTGAGCCTGGCTAACTGTGCAGATTTTGCAGATAGTGAGCGTGACTAACTGTGCAGATATTGCACAGATCGTGAGCGTGGCTAACTGTGCAGATATTGCAGATAGTGAGTCTTGCTAACTGTATAGATATTGCACAGATAGTGAATCTGGCTAACTGTACAGATATTGCACAGATAGTGAGCCTGGCTGACTGTGCAGATATTGCAGATAGTAAGCCTGGCTAACTGTACAGATATTGCAGAAAGTGAGCGTGGCTAACTGTGATGCTACTGCAAAGATAGTGAGCCTGTCTGACTGTGCAGATAATGCACATATAGTGAGCCTGGCTAACTGTACAGATATTGCACAGATAGTGAGCCTGGCTAACTGTGCAGATATTGCACAGATAATGAGCCTGGCTAACTGCAGATATTGCACAGATAGTGAGCGTGGCTAACTGTGCAGATATTGCACAGATAGTGAGCCTGGCTAACTGCAGATATTGCACAGATAGTGAGCCTGGTTAACTGTTCAGATATTGCACAGATAATGAGCGTGGCCAACTGTGCAGATATTGCAGATAGTGAGAATGGCTAACTGTGCAGATATTGCTCAGATCGTGAGCGTGGCTAACTGTGCACATATTGCAGATAGTGAGCCTGGCTAACTGTGCAGATATTGCACAGATCGTGAGCGTGGCTAACTGTGCAGATATTGCACAGATAGTGAGCGTGGATAACTACAGATATTGCAGATAGTGAGTGTGGCTAACTGCAGATAATGTACAGATAGTGAGCGTGGCTAACTGTGCAGGTATTGCACAGATAGTTAGCCTGGCTAACTGTGCAGATAGTGAGCGTGGTTAACTGTGCAGATATTGCAGATAGTGAGTGTGGCTAACTGTGCAGATATTGCACAGATCGTGAGCGTGGCTAACTGTGCAGATATTGCAGATAGTGAGCCTGGCTAACTGTGCAGATATTGCACAGATAGTGAGCGTGGCTAACTGTGCAGATATTGCAGATAGTGAGCCTGGCTAACTGTGCAGATATTGCACAGATAATGAGCGTGGCTAACTGTGCAGATATTGCACAGATCGTGAGCGTGGCTAACTGTGCAGATAGTGAGCGCGTGACTAACTGTGCAGATATTGCACAATTAGTGAGCCTGGCTAACAGTGTAGATAATGCAAAGATAGTGAACATGGCTATCTGTGCAGATATTGCAGATAGTGAACATGGCTAACTGTACAGATATTGCAGATAGTGAGCATGGCTAACTGCAGATATTGCAGATAGTGAGCGTGACTAACTATCTGTGCAATATCTGTACAGTTAGTCACGCTCACTATCTGTGCAATATCTGTACAGTGAGCCTGGCTAACTGTGCAGATTTTGCAGATAGTGAGCGTGACTAACTGTGCAGATATTGCACAGATCGTGAGCGTGGTTAACTGTGCAGATATTGCAGATAGTGAGCCTGGCTAACTGTGCAGATATTGCAGATCGTGAGCATAGCTAACTGTGCAGATATTGCAGATAGTGAGTCTTGCTAACTGTGCAGACATTGCACAGATAGTGAGCGTGGCTAACTACAGATATTGCAGATAGTGAGTGTGGCTAACTGCAGATAATGTACAGATAGTGAGCGTGGCTAACTGTGCAGATATTGCACAGATAGTTAGCCTGGCTAACTGTGCAGATGTTGCAGATAGTGAGCGTGGCTAACTGTACAGATATTGCACAGATAGCCTGGCTAACTGTGCACATATTGCAGAAAGTGTGCATGGCTAACTGTACAGATATTGCAGATAGTGAGCATGGCTAACTGTGCAGATATTGCAGATAGTGAGCCTGGCGAACTGTGCAGCTATTGCACAGATAGTGAGCCTGGCTAACTGTGCAGATAGTGAGCGTGGTTAACTGTGCAGATATTGCAGATAGTGAGCCTGGCTAACTGTATAGATATTGCACAAATAGCCTGGCTAACTGTGCAGATATTGCAGATAGTGAGCCTAGCTAACTGTGCAGATACTGCACAGGTAATGGGCGTGGCCAACTGTGCAGATATTGCAGATAGTGAGAATGGCTAACTGCAGATATGGCACAGATCGTGAGCGTGGCGAACTGTGCAGATATTGCAGATAGTGAACATGGCTAATTGTACAGATATTGCAGAAAGTGAGCATGGCTAACTGTGCAGATATTGCACAGATCGTGAGCGTGGCTAACTGTGCAGATATTGCAGATAGTGAGCATGGCTAACTGCAGATATTGCAGATAGTGAGCGTGACTAACTATCTGTGCAATATCTGTACAGTTAGTCACGCTCACTATCTGTGCAATATCTGTACAGTGAGCCTGGCTTACTGTGCAGATTTTGCAGTTATTGAGCGTGACTAACTGTGCAGATGTTGCACAGATAGTGTGCGTGGCTAACTGTACAGATATTGCAGATAGTGAGCGTGGCTAACTGCAGATATTGCAAAGACAGTGAGCATGGCTAACTGTGCAGATATTGCATAGAGAGTGAGCATGGCGAACTGTGCTTATATTGCACAGATAGTGAGCGTGACTAACTATCTGTGCAATATCTGTACAGTAAGCCACGCTCACTATCTGTGCAATATCTGCACAGTTAGCCACGCTCACTATCTGCAAAATCTGCATAGTTAGCCAGGCTCATTGTACAGATATTGCCCAATATCTGCAGTTAGCCAGACTCACTATCTGTGCAATATCTGCACAGTTTGCAGATATTGCAGATAGTGAGCATGGCTAACTGTGCAGATATTGCACAGATAGTGAGTGTGGCTAACTGCAGATATTGTACAGATAGTTAGCCTGGCTAACTGTGCAGATATTGCACAGATAGTGGGCGTGGCTAACTGTGCAGATATTGCACAGATAGTGAGCATGGCTAACTGTGCAGATATTGCAGATCTTGAGCATGGCTAACTGTGCAGATATTGCAGATAGTGAGCGTGGCTAACTGTGCAGATATTTCACAGATAGTGAGCGTGGCTAACTGTACAGATATTGCACAGATAGTGAACCTGGCTAACTGTGTAGATATTGAGCGTGGTTAACTGTACAGATATTGCGGATAGTGAGCGTGGCAAACTGTGCAGATAGTGAGCCTGGCTAACTGTACAGATATTGCACAAATAGCCTGGCTAACTGTGCAGATATTGCAGATAGTGAGCCTGGCTAACTGTGCAGATATTGCACAGATAATGCGCGTGGCCAACTGTGCAGATCGTGAGCGTGGCGAATTGTGCAGATATTGCAGATAGTGAACATGGCTAACTGTACAGATATTGCAGATAGTGAGCATGGCCAGCTGTGCAGATATTGCACAGATCGTGAGCGTGGCTAACTGTGCAGATATTGCAGATAGTGAGCGCGTGACTAACTGTGCAGATATTGCACAATTAGTGAGCCTGGCTAACAGTGTAGATAATGCAAAGATAGTGAGCATGGCTATCTGTGCAGATATTGCAGATAGTGAACATGGCTAACTGTACAGATATTGCAGATAGTGAGCATGGCTAACTGCAGATATTGCAGATAGTGAGCGTTACTAACTATCTGTGCAATATCTGTACAGTTAGTCACGCTCACTATCTGTGCAATATCTGTACAGTCAGCCTGGCTAACTGTGCAGATTTTGCAGATAGTGAGCGTGACTAACTGTGCAGATATTGCACAGATCGTGAGCGTGGCTAACTGTGCAGATATTGCAGATAGTGAGCCTGGCTAACTGTGCAGATATTGCAGATCGTGAGCATGGCTAACTGTGCAGATATTGCAGATAGTAAACATGGCTAACTGTGCAGACATTGCACAGATAGTGAGCGTGGCTAACTACAGATATTGCAGATAGTGAGTGTGGCTAACTGCAGATATTGTACAGATAGTGAGCCTGGCTAACTGTGCAGATATTGCACAGATAGTGGGCGTGGCTAACATTGCAGATTTTGCATATAGTGAGCGTGACTAACTGTGCAGATATTGCACCGATCGTGAGCGTGGCTAACTGTGCAGTTATTGCAGATCGTGAGCATGGCTAACTGTGCAGATATTGCAGATAGTGAGCGTGGCTAATTGTGCAGATATTGCACAGATAGTGAGCGTGACTAACTGTACAGATATTGCACAGATAGTGAGCGTGGCGAACTGTACAGATATTGCACAGATAGTGAGTGTGGCTAACTGCAGATATTGTACAGATAGTGAGCCTGGCTAACTGTGCAGATATTGCACAGATAGTGAGCCTGGCTAACTGTGCAGATATTGCACAGATAGTGGGCGTGGCTAACTGTGCAGATATTGCACAGATAGTGAGCATGGCTAACTGTGCAGTTATTGCAGATCGTGAGCATGGCTAACTGTGCAGATATTGCAGATAGTGAGCGTGGCTAATTGTGCAGATATTGCACAGATAGTGAGCGTGACTAACCGTACAGATATTGCACAGATAGTGAGCGTGACTAACTGTACAGATGTTGCACAGATAGTGAGCCTGGCTAACTGTGCAGATAGTGAGCGTGGTTAACTGCACAGATATTGCACAGATAGTGAGCGTGACTAACTGTGCAGATATCGCAGAAAGTGAGTCTGGCAAACTGTGCAGATATTGCACAGATATTGAGCGTGACGAACTCTACAGATAGTGAGCCTGGCTAACTGTGCAGATATAGCACAGATCGTGAGTCTGAACTAACTGTGCAGATATTGCAAAGATAGTGAGCCTAGCTAACGAGACAGATATTGCACAGAAAGTGAGCATGGCTAAATCTGCAGATATTGCAAAGAGAGTGAGCGTGACTAACTGTGCAGATATTGCACAGATAGTGAGCATGGCTAACTGTGCAGATATTGCAGAAAGTGAGCGTGGCTAACTGTGACGCTACTGCACAGATAGTGAGCATGACTAAATCTGCAGATATTGCACAGATAGTAAGTCTGGCTAACTGTGCAGATATTGCACAGATAGTGAGCCTAGCTAACTAGACAGATATTGCACAGAAAGTGAGCATGGCTAAATCTGCAGATATTGCAAAGAGAGTGAGCGTGACTAACTGTGCAGATATTGCACAGATAGTGAGCCTGGCTAACTGTACAGATATTGCAGAAAGTGAGCGTGGCTAACTGTGACGCTACTGCACAGATAGTGAGCATGACTAAATCTGCAGATATTGCACAGATAGTGAGCCTGGCTAACTGTGCAGATATTGCAGAAAGTGAGCGTGACTATCTGTGCAATATCTGTACAGTTAGTGAGCCTGGGTAACTGTGCAGATTTTGCAGACAGTGAGCGTGACTAACTGTGCACGAATTGCACAAATCGTGAGCGTGGCTAACTGTGCAGATATTGCACAGATAGCGAGTCTTGCTAACTGTAGATATTGCACAGATAGTGAATCTGTCAAACTGTACAGATATTGCACAGATAGTGAGCGTGACTCACTGTGCAGATATTGCACAGATAGTGAGCCTGGCTGACTGTGCAGATATTGCAGATAGTGAGTCTTGCTAACTGTGCAGACATTGCACAGATAGTGAGCGTGGCTAACTACAGATATTGCAGATAGTGAGTGTGGCTAACTGCAGATATTGCACAGATAGTGGGCGTGGCTAACTGTGCAGATTTTGCAGATAGTGAGCGTGACTAACTGTGCAGATATTGCACAGATCGTGAGCGTGTCTAACTGTGCAGATATTGCAGATAGTGAGCCTGGCTAACTGTGCAGATATTGCAGATCGTGAGCATGGCTAACTATGCAGATATTGCAGATAGTGAACAAAGCTAACTGTGCAGATATTGCACAGATAGTGAGCATGGCTAACTGTGCAGATATTGCAGATAGTGAGCGTGGCTAACTGTGCAGATATTGCACAGATGGTGAGCGTGGCTAACTGTACAGATATTGCACAGATAGTGAGCCTTGCTAACTGTGCAGATAGTGAGCGTGGTTAACTGTACAGATATTGCGGATAGTGAGCGTGGCAAACTGTGCAGATAGTGAGCCTGGCTAACTGTACAGATATTGGACAAATAGCCTGGCTAACTGTGCAGATATTGCAGATAGTGAGCCTGACTAACTGTGCAGATATTGCACAGATAATGAGCGTGGCCAACTGTGCAGATAGTGAGCGTGGCTAACTGTGCAGACATGGCACAGATCGTGAGCGTGGAGAATTGTGCAGATATTGCAGATAGTGAACATGGCTAACTGTACAGATATTGCAGATAGTGAGCATGGCTAACTGTGCAGATATTGCAGATCGTGAGCATGGCTAACTGTGCAGATATTGCAGATAGTGAGCGTGGCTAACTGTGCAGATATTGCAGAAAGTGAGTCTGGCTAACTGTGCAGATATTGCACAGATATTGAGCGTGACTAACTCTACAGAAAGTGAGCCTGGCTAACTGTGCAGATATAGCACAGATAGTGAGCCAGGCTAACTGTGCAGATATTGCACAGAAAGTGAGCCTAGCTAACTAGACAGATATTGCACAGAAAGTGAGCATGGCTAAATCTGCAGATATTGCAAAGATAGTGAGCCTGGCTTACTGTGCAGATATTACAGATAGTGAGCATGACTATCTGCACAGATATTGCAGATAGTGAGCGTGGCCAACTGTGCTGATATTGCACAGATCGTCACGCTCACTATCTGCAATATCTGTACAGTTAGCCAGGCTCACTATCTGTGCAATATCTGTACAGTTAGCCAGGCTCACTATCTGTGCAATATCTGCAGTTAGCCATGCTCACTATCTGCAATATCTGCAAACTGTACAGATATTGCACAGATAGTGAGCATGGATAACCATGCAGATATTGCACAGATAGTGAGCCTGGCTAACTGTACAGATATTGCACAGATAGTGAGCCTGGCTAACTGTGCAGATATTGCAGATAGTGAGCCTGGCTAACTGTGCAGATATTTCACAGATAATGAGCGTGGCCAACTGTGTAGATATTGCAGATAGTGAACATGGCTAACTGTACAGATATTGCAGATAGAGAGCATGGCCAACTGTGCAGATATTGCAGATCGTGAGCATGGCTAACTGTGCAGATATTGCAGATCGTGAGCATGGCTAACTGTGCAGATATTGCAGATAGTAAACATGGCTAACTGTGCAGACATTGCACAGATAGTGAGCGTGGCTAACTACAGATATTGCAGATAGTGAGTGTGGCTATCTGCAGATATTGTACAGATAGTGAGCCTGGCTAACTGTGCAGATATTGCACAGATAGTGGGCGTGGCTAACAGTGCAGATTTTGCATATAGTGAGCGTGACTAACTGTGCAGATATTGCACAGATCGTGAGCGTGGCTAACTGTGCAGATATTGCAGATACTGAGCCTGGCTAACTGTGCAGATATTGCAGATAGTGAACATGGCTAACTGTGCAGACATTGCACAGATAGTGAGCGTGGCTAACTACAAATATTGCAGATAGTGAGTGTGGCTAACTGCAGATATTGTACAGATAGTGAGCCTGGCTAACTGTGCAGATATTGCACAGATAGTGGGCGTGGCTAACTGTGCAGATATTGCACAGATCGTGAGCGTGGCTAACTGTGCAGATATTGCAGATCTTGAGCATGGCTAACTGTGCAGATATTGCAGATAGTAAACATGGCTAACTGTGCAGACATTGCACAGATAGTGAGCATGGCTAACTGTGCAGATATTGCAGATAGTGAGCGTGGCTAATTGTGCAGATATTGCACAGATAGTGAGCGTGGCTAACTGTACAGATATTGCACAGATAGTGAGCGTGACTAACTGTACAGATATTGCACAGATAGTGAGCCTGGCTTACTGTGCAGATATTGCACAGATAGTGGGCGTGGCTAACTGTGCAGATTTTGCATATAATGAGCGTGACTAACTGTGCAGATATTGCACAGATCGTGAGCGTGGCTAACTGTGCAGATATTGCAGATCGTGAGCATGGCTAACTGTGCAGATATTGCAGATAGTAAACATGGCTAACTGTGCAGACATTGCACAGATAGTGAGCGTGGCTAACTACAGATATTGCAGATAGTGAGTGTGGCTAACTGCAGATATTGTACAGATAGTGAGCCTGGCTAACTGTGCAGATATTGTACAGATAGTGGGCGTGGCTAACTGTGCAGATATTGCAGATAGTGAGCCTGGCTAACTGTGCAGATAGTGAGCGTGGTTAACTGCACAGATATTGCGGGTAGTGAGCGTGGCAAACTGTGAAGATAGTGAGCCTAGCTAACTAGACAGATATTGCACAGAAAATGAGCATGGCTAAATCTGCAGATATTGCAAAGAGAGTGAGCGTGACTAACTGTGCAGATATTGCACAGATAGTGAGCCTGGCTAACTGTACAGATACTGCAGAAAGTGAGCGTGGCTAACTGTGACGCTACTGCACAGATAGTGAGCATGACTAAATCTGCAGATATTGCACAGATAGTGAGCCTGGCTAACTGTGCAGATATTGCAGAAAGTGAGCGTGACTATCTGTGCAATATCTGTACAGTTAGTGAGCCTGGCAAACTGTGCAGATTTTGCAGACAGTGAGCGTGACTAACTGTGCACGAATTGCACAAATCGTGAGCGTGGCTAACTGTGCAGATATTGCACAGACAGCGAGTCTTGCTAACTGTGTAGATATTGCACAGATAGTGAATCTGTCAAACTGTACAGATATTGCACAGATAGTGAGCGTGACTCACTGTGCAGATATTGCACAGATAGTGAGCCTGGCTGACTACAGATATTGCAGATAGTGAGTGTGGCTAACTGCAGATATTGTACAGATAGTGAGCCTGGCTAACTATGCAGATATTGCACAGATCGTGAGCGTGGCTAACTGTGCAGATATTGCAGATAGTGAGCCTGGCTAACTGTGCAGATATTGCAGATCGTGAGCATAGCTAACTGTGCAGATATTGCAGATAGTGAACATGGATAACTGTGCAGACATTGCACAGATAGTGAGCGTGGCTAACTACAGATATTGCAGATAGTGAGTGTGGCTAACTGTGCAGATTGCAGATAGTGAGCGCGTGACTAACTGTGCAGATATTGCACAGTTAGTTAGCCTGGCTAACAGTGTAGATAATGCAAAGATAGTGAGCATGGCTATCTGTGCAGATAGTGCAGATAGTGAACATGGCTAACTGTACAGATATTGCAGATAGTGAGCATGGCTAACTGCAGATATTGCAGATAGTGAGCCTTACTAACTATCTGTGCAATATCTGTACAGTTAATCACGCTCACTATCTGTGCAATATCTGTACAGTGAGCCTGGCTAACTGTGCAGATTTTGCAGATAGTGAGCGTGACTAACTGTGCAGATATTGCACAGATCGTGAGCGTGGCTAACTGTGCAGATATTGCAGATAGTGAGCCTGGCTAACTGTGCAGATATTGCAGATCGTGAGCATAGCTAACTGTGCAGATATTGCAGATAGTGAACATGGCTAACTGTGCAGACATTGCACAGATAGTGAGCGTGGATAACTACAGATATTGCAGATAGTGAGTGTGGCTAACTGCAGATAATGTACAGATAGTGAGCGTGGCTAACTGTGCAGATATTGCACAGATAGTTAGCCTGGCTAACTGTGCAGATGTTGCATATAGTGAGCGTGGCTAACTGTGCAGATATTGCACAGATAGTGAGCGTGGCTAACTGTGCAGATATTGCACAGATCGTGAGCGTGGCTAACTGTGCAGATAGTGAGCGCGTGACTAACTGTGCAGATATTGCACAGTTAGTTAGCCTGGCTAACAGTGTAGATAATGCAAAGATAGTGAGCATGGCTATCTGTGCAGATAGTGCAGATAGTGAACATGGCTAACTGTACAGATATTGCAGATAGTGAGCATGGCTAACTGCAGATATTGCAGATAGTGAGCCTTCCTAACTATCTGTGCAATATCTGTACAGTTAATCACGCTCACTATCTGTGCAATATCTGTACAGTGAGCCTGGCTAACTGTGCAGATTTTGCAGATAGTGAGCGTGACTAACTGTGCAGATATTGCACAGATCGTGAGCGTGGCTAACTGTGCAGATATTGCAGATAGTGAGCCTGGCTAACTGTGCAGACATTGCACAGATAGTGAGCGTGGATAACTACAGATATTGCAGATAGTGAGTGTGGCTAACTGCAGATATTGCAGATAGTGAGCGTGGCTAACTGTGCAGATATTGCACAGATAGTTAGCCTGGCTAACTGTGCAGATGTTGCAGATAGTGAGCGTGGCGAACTGTGCAGCTATTGCACAGATAGTGAGCCTGGCTAACTGTGCAGATAGTGAGCGTGGTTAACTGTGCAGATATTGCAGATAGTGAGCCTGGCTAACTGTATAGATATTGCACAAATAGCCTGGCTAACTGTGCAGATATTGCAGATAGTGAGCCTAGCTAACTGTGCAGATACTGCACAGATAATGGGCGTGGCCAACTGTGCAGATATTGCAGATAGTGAGAATGGCTAACTGTGCAGATATGGCACAGATCGTGACCGTGGCTAACTGTGCAGATATTGCAGATAGTGAGCCTGGCTAACTGTGCAGATATTGCATAGATAGTGTGCATGGCGAACTGTGCAGATATTGCAGATCGTGAGCATGGCTAACTGCAGATATTGCAGATAGTGAGCGTGGTTAACTGTGCAGATATTGCACAGATAGTGAGCGTGGCTCACTGTGCAGATATTGCAAAGACAGTGAGTGTGACTAACTGTGCAGATATTGCAGAAAGTGAGTCTGGCTAACTGTGCAGATATTGCACAGATAGTGAGCCGAGCTAACAAGACAGATATTGCACAGATAGTGAGCATGGCTAAATCTGCAGATATTGCAGATAGTGTGCCTGGCTATCTGTACAGATATTGCAGATAGTGAGCGTGGCGAACTGTGCAGATATATCGCACAGATAGTGAGCGTGGCTAACTGAGCATATATTGCACAGATAGTGAGCCTGGCTAACAGTGCAGATATTGCAGAAAGTGAGCGTGACTATCTGTGCAATATCTGTACAGTTAGTGATCCTGGCTAACTGTGCAGATTTTGCAGATAGTGAGCGTGACTAACTGTGCAGATATTGCACAGATCGTGAGCGTGGCTAACTGTGCAGATATTGCAGATAGTGAGTCTTGCTAACTGTATAGATATTGCACAGATAGTGAATCTGGCTAACTGTACAGATATTGCACAGATAGTGAGCCTGGCTGACTGTGCAGATATTGCAGATAGTAAGCCTGGCTAACTGTACAGATATTGCAGAAAGTGAGCGTGGCTAACTGTGATGCTACTGCAAAGATAGTGAGCCTGTCTGACTGTGCAGATAATGCACATATAGTGAGCCTGGCTAACTGTACAGATATTGCACAGATAGTGAGCCTGGCTAACTGTGCAGATATTGCACAGATAATGAGCCTGGCTAACTGCAGATATTGCACAGATAGTGAGCGTGGCTAACTGTGCAGATATTGCACAGATAGTGAGCCTGGCTAACTGCAGATATTGCACAGATAGTGAGCCTGGTTAACTGTGCAGATATTGCACAGATAATGAGCGTGGCCAACTGTGCAGATATTGCAGATAGTGAGAATGGCTAACTGTGCAGATATTGCTCAGATCGTGAGCGTGGCTAACTGTGCACATATTGCAGATAGTGAGCCTGGCTAACTGTGCAGATATTGCACAGATCGTGAGCGTGGCTAACTGTGCAGATATTGCACAGATAGTGAGCGTGGATAACTACAGATATTGCAGATAGTGAGTGTGGCTAACTGCAGATAATGTACAGATAGTGAGCGTGGCTAACTGTGCAGGTATTGCACAGATAGTTAGCCTGGCTAACTGTGCAGATAGTGAGCGTGGTTAACTGTGCAGATATTGCAGATAGTGAGTGTGGCTAACTGTGCAGATATTGCACAGATCGTGAGCGTGGCTAACTGTGCAGATATTGCAGATAGTGAGCCTGGCTAACTGTGCAGATATTGCACAGATAGTGAGCGTGGCTAACTGTGCAGATATTGCAGATAGTGAGCCTGGCTAACTGTGCAGATATTGCACAGATAATGAGCGTGGCTAACTGTGCAGATATTGCACAGATCGTGAGCGTGGCTAACTGTGCAGATAGTGAGCGCGTGACTAACTGTGCAGATATTGCACAATTAGTGAGCCTGGCTAACAGTGTAGATAATGCAAAGATAGTGAACATGGCTATCTGTGCAGATATTGCAGATAGTGAACATGGCTAACTGTACAGATATTGCAGATAGTGAGCATGGCTAACTGCAGATATTGCAGATAGTGAGCGTGACTAACTATCTGTGCAATATCTGTACAGTTAGTCACGCTCACTATCTGTGCAATATCTGTACAGTGAGCCTGGCTAACTGTGCAGATTTTGCAGATAGTGAGCGTGACTAACTGTGCAGATATTGCACAGATCGTGAGCGTGGTTAACTGTGCAGATATTGCAGATAGTGAGCCTGGCTAACTGTGCAGATATTGCAGATCGTGAGCATAGCTAACTGTGCAGATATTGCAGATAGTGAACATGGCTAACTGTGCAGACATTGCACAGATAGTGAGCGTGGCTAACTACAGATATTGCAGATAGTGAGTGTGGCTAACTGCAGATAATGTACAGATAGTGAGCGTGGCTAACTGTGCAGATATTGCACAGATAGTTAGCCTGGCTAACTGTGCAGATGTTGCAGATAGTGAGCGTGGCTAACTGTACAGATATTGCACAGATAGCCTGGCTAACTGTGCACATATTGCAGAAAGTGTGCATGGCTAACTGTACAGATATTGCAGATAGTGAGCATGGCTAACTGTGCAGATATTGCAGATAGTGAGCCTGGCGAACTGTGCAGCTATTGCACAGATAGTGAGCCTGGCTAACTGTGCAGATAGTGAGCGTGGTTAACTGTGCAGATATTGCAGATAGTGAGCCTGGCTAACTGTATAGATATTGCACAAATAGCCTGGCTAACTGTGCAGATATTGCAGATAGTGAGCCTAGCTAACTGTGCAGATACTGCACAGATAATGGGCGTGGCCAACTGTGCAGATATTGCAGATAGTGAGAATGGCTAACTGCAGATATGGCACAGATCGTGAGCGTGGCGAACTGTGCAGATATTGCAGATAGTGAACATGGCTAATTGTACAGATATTGCAGAAAGTGAGCATGGCTAACTGTGCAGATATTGCACAGATCGTGAGCGTGGCTAACTGTGCAGATATTGCAGATAGTGAGCATGGCTAACTGCAGATATTGCAGATAGTGAGCGTGACTAACTATCTGTGCAATATCTGTACAGTTAGTCACGCTCACTATCTGTGCAATATCTGTACAGTGAGCCTGGCTTACTGTGCAGATTTTGCAGTTATTGAGCGTGACTAACTGTGCAGATGTTGCACAGATAGTGTGCGTGGCTAACTGTACAGATATTGCAGATAGTGAGCGTGGCTAACTGCAGATATTGCAAAGACAGTGAGCATGGCTAACTGTGCAGATATTGCATAGAGAGTGAGCATGGCGAACTGTGCTTATATTGCACAGATAGTGAGCGTGACTAACTATCTGTGCAATATCTGTACAGTAAGCCACGCTCACTATCTGTGCAATATCTGCACAGTTAGCCACGCTCACTATCTGCAAAATCTGCATAGTTAGCCAGGCTCATTGTACAGATATTGCCCAATATCTGCAGTTAGCCAGACTCACTATCTGTGCAATATCTGCACAGTTTGCAGATATTGCAGATAGTGAGCATGGCTAACTGTGCAGATATTGCACAGATAGTGAGTGTGGCTAACTGCAGATATTGTACAGATAGTTAGCCTGGCTAACTGTGCAGATATTGCACAGATAGTGGGCGTGGCTAACTGTGCAGATATTGCACAGATAGTGAGCATGGCTAACTGTGCAGATATTGCAGATCTTGAGCATGGCTAACTGTGCAGATATTGCAGATAGTGAGCGTGGCTAACTGTGCAGATATTTCACAGATAGTGAGCGTGGCTAACTGTACAGATATTGCACAGATAGTGAACCTGGCTAACTGTGTAGATATTGAGCGTGGTTAACTGTACAGATATTGCGGATAGTGAGCGTGGCAAACTGTGCAGATAGTGAGCCTGGCTAACTGTACAGATATTGCACAAATAGCCTGGCTAACTGTGCAGATATTGCAGATAGTGAGCCTGGCTAACTGTGCAGATATTGCACAGATAATGCGCGTGGCCAACTGTGCAGATCGTGAGCGTGGCGAATTGTGCAGATATTGCAGATAGTGAACATGGCTAACTGTACAGATATTGCAGATAGTGAGCATGGCCAGCTGTGCAGATATTGCACAGATCGTGAGCGTGGCTAACTGTGCAGATATTGCAGATAGTGAGCGCGTGACTAACTGTGCAGATATTGCACAATTAGTGAGCCTGGCTAACAGTGTAGATAATGCAAAGATAGTGAGCATGGCTATCTGTGCAGATATTGCAGATAGTGAACATGGCTAACTGTACAGATATTGCAGATAGTGAGCATGGCTAACTGCAGATATTGCAGATAGTGAGCGTTACTAACTATCTGTGCAATATCTGTACAGTTAGTCACGCTCACTATCTGTGCAATATCTGTACAGTCAGCCTGGCTAACTGTGCAGATTTTGCAGATAGTGAGCGTGACTAACTGTGCAGATATTGCACAGATCGTGAGCGTGGCTAACTGTGCAGATATTGCAGATAGTGAGCCTGGCTAACTGTGCAGATATTGCAGATCGTGAGCATGGCTAACTGTGCAGATATTGCAGATAGTAAACATGGCTAACTGTGCAGACATTGCACAGATAGTGAGCGTGGCTAACTACAGATATTGCAGATAGTGAGTGTGGCTAACTGCAGATATTGTACAGATAGTGAGCCTGGCTAACTGTGCAGATATTGCACAGATAGTGGGCGTGGCTAACATTGCAGATTTTGCATATAGTGAGCGTGACTAACTGTGCAGATATTGCACCGATCGTGAGCGTGGCTAACTGTGCAGTTATTGCAGATCGTGAGCATGGCTAACTGTGCAGATATTGCAGATAGTGAGCGTGGCTAATTGTGCAGATATTGCACAGATAGTGAGCGTGACTAACTGTACAGATATTGCACAGATAGTGAGCGTGACGAACTGTACAGATATTGCACAGATAGTGAGTGTGGCTAACTGCAGATATTGTACAGATAGTGAGCCTGGCTAACTGTGCAGATATTGCACAGATAGTGAGCCTGGCTAACTGTGCAGATATTGCACAGATAGTGGGCGTGGCTAACTGTGCAGATATTGCACAGATAGTGAGCATGGCTAACTGTGCAGTTATTGCAGATCGTGAGCATGGCTAACTGTGCAGATATTGCAGATAGTGAGCGTGGCTAATTGTGCAGATATTGCACAGATAGTGAGCGTGACTAACCGTACAGATATTGCACAGATAGTGAGCCTGGCTAACTGTGCAGATAGTGAGCGTGGTTAACTGCACAGATATTGCACAGATAGTGAGCGTGACTAACTGTGCAGATATCGCAGAAAGTGAGTCTGGCAAACTGTGCAGATATTGCACAGATATTGAGCGTGACGAACTCTACAGATAGTGAGCCTGGCTAACTGTGCAGATATAGCACAGATCGTGAGTCTGGCTAACTGTGCAGATATTGCAAAGATAGTGAGCCTAGCTAACGAGACAGATATTGCACAGAAAGTGAGCATGGCTAAATCTGCAGATATTGCAAAGAGAGTGAGCGTGACTAACTGTGCAGATATTGCACAGATAGTGAGCATGGCTAACTGTGCAGATATTGCAGAAAGTGAGCGTGGCTAACTGTGACGCTACTGCACAGATAGTGAGCATGACTAAATCTGCAGATATTGCACAGATAGTAAGTCTGGCTAACTGTGCAGATATTGCACAGATAGTGAGCCTAGCTAACTAGACAGATATTGCACAGAAAGTGAGCATGGCTAAATCTGCAGATATTGCAAAGAGAGTGAGCGTGACTAACTGTGCAGATATTGCACAGATAGTGAGCCTGGCTAACTGTACAGATATTGCAGAAAGTGAGCGTGGCTAACTGTGACGCTACTGCACAGATAGTGAGCATAACTAAATCTGCAGATATTGCACAGATAGTGAGCCTGGCTAACTGTGCAGATATTGCAGAAAGTGAGCGTGACTATCTGTGCAATATCTGTACAGTTAGTGAGCCTGGGTAACTGTGCAGATTTTGCAGACAGTGAGCGTGACTAACTGTGCACGAATTGCACAAATCGTGAGCGTGGCTAACTGTGCAGATATTGCACAGATAGCGAGTCTTGCTAACTGTAGATATTGCACAGATAGTGAATCTGTCAAACTGTACAGATATTGCACAGATAGTGAGCGTGACTCACTGTGCAGATATTGCACAGATAGTGAGCCTGGCTGACTGTGCAGATATTGCAGATAGTGAGTCTTGCTAACTGTGCAGACATTGCACAGATAGTGAGCGTGGCTAACTACAGATATTGCAGATAGTGAGTGTGGCTAACTGCAGATATTGCACAGATAGTGGGCGTGGCTAACTGTGCAGATTTTGCAGATAGTGAGCGTGACTAACTGTGCAGATATTGCACAGATCGTGAGCGTGTCTAACTGTGCAGATATTGCAGATAGTGAGCCTGGCTAACTGTGCAGATATTGCAGATCGTGAGCATGGCTAACTATGCAGATATTGCAGATAGTGAACAAAGCTAACTGTGCAGATATTGCACAGATAGTGAGCATGGCTAACTGTGCAGATATTGCAGATAGTGAGCGTGGCTAACTGTGCAGATATTGCACAGATGGTGAGCGTGGCTAACTGTACAGATATTGCACAGATAGTGAGCCTTGCTAACTGTGCAGATAGTGAGCGTGGTTAACTGTACAGATATTGCGGATAGTGAGCGTGGCAAACTGTGCAGATAGTGAGCCTGGCTAACTGTACAGATATTGGACAAATAGCCTGGCTAACTGTGCAGATATTGCAGATAGTGAGCCTGACTAACTGTGCAGATATTGCACAGATAATGAGCGTGGCCAACTGTGCAGATAGTGAGCGTGGCTAACTGTGCAGACATGGCACAGATCGTGAGCGTGGAGAACTGTGCAGATATTGCAGATAGTGAACATGGCTAACTGTACAGATATTGCAGATAGTGAGCATGGCTAACTGTGCAGATTTTGCAGATCGTGAGCATGGCTAACTGTGCAGATATTGCAGATAGTGAGCGTGGCTAACTGTGCAGATATTGCAGAAAGTGAGTCTGGCTAACTGTGCAGATATTGCACAGATATTGAGCGTGACTAACTCTACAGACAGTGAGCCTGGCTAACTGTGCAGATATAGCACAGATAGTGAGCCTGGCTAACTGTGCAGATATTGCACAGAAAGTGAGCCTAGCTAACTAGACAGATATTGCACAGAAAGTGAGCATGGCTAAATCTGCAGATATTGCAAAGATAGTGAGCCTGGCTTACTGTGCAGATATTGCAGATAGTGAGCATGACTATCTGCACAGATATTGCAGATTGTGAGCGTGGCCAACTGTGCTGATATTGCACAGATCGTCACGCACACTATCTGCAATATCTGTACAGTTAGCCAGGCTCACTATCTGTGCAATATCTGTACAGTTAGCCAGGCTCACTATCTGTGCAATATCTGCAGTTAGCCATGCTCACTATCTGCAATATCTGCAAACTGTACAGATATTGCACAGATAGTGAGCATGGATAACCATGCAGATATTGCACAGATAGTGAGCCTGGCTAACTGTACAGATATTGCACAGATAGTGAGCCTGGCTAACTGTGCAGATATTGCAGATAGTGAGCCTGGCTAACTGTGCAGATATTTCACAGATAATGAGCGTGGCCAACTGTGCAGATATTGCAGATAGTGAACATGGCTAACTGTACAGATATTGCAGATAGAGAGCATGGCCAACTGTGCAGATATTGCAGATCGTGAGCATGGCTAACTGTGCAGATATTGCAGATCGTGAGCATGGCTAACTGTGCAGATATTGCAGATAGTAAACATGGCTAACTGTGCAGACATTGCACAGATAGTGAGCGTGGCTAACTACAGATATTGCAGATAGTGAGTGTGGCTATCTGCAGATATTGTACAGATAGTGAGCCTGGCTAACTGTGCAGATATTGCACAGATAGTGGGCGTGGCTAACAGTGCAGATTTTGCATATAGTGAGCGTGACTAACTGTGCAGATATTGCACAGATCGTGAGCGTGGCTAACTGTGCAGATATTGCAGATACTGAGCCTGGCTAACTGTGCAGATATTGCAGATAGTGAACATGGCTAACTGTGCAGACATTGCACAGATAGTGAGCGTGGCTAACTACAAATATTGCAGATAGTGAGTGTGGCTAACTGCAGATATTGTACAGATAGTGAGCCTGGCTAACTGTGCAGATATTGCACAGATAGTGGGCGTGGCTAACTGTGCAGATATTGCACAGATCGTGAGCGTGGCTAACTGTGCAGATATTGCAGATCTTGAGCATGGCTAACTGTGCAGATATTGCAGATAGTAAACATGGCTAACTGTGCAGACATTGCACAGATAGTGAGCATGGCTAACTGTGCAGTTATTGCACATCGTGAGCATGGCTAACTGTGCAGATATTGCAGATAGTGAGCGTGGCTAATTGTGCAGATATTGCACAGATAGTGAGCGTGGCTAACTGTGCAGATATTGCACAGATAGTGAGCGTGACTAACTGTACAGATATTACACAGATAGTGAGCCTGGCTTACTGTGCAGATATTGCACAGATAGTGGGCGTGGCTAACTGTGCAGATTTTGCATATAATGAGCGTGACTAACTGTGCAGATATTGCACAGATCGTGAGCGTGGCTAACTGTGCAGATATTGCAGATCGTGAGCATGGCTAACTGTGCAGATATTGCAGATAGTAAACATGGCTAACTGTGCAGACATTGCACAGATAGTGAGCGTGGCTAACTACAGATATTGCAGATAGTGAGTGTGGCTAACTGCAGATATTGTACAGATAGTGAGCCTGGCTAACTGTGCAGATATTGTACAGATAGTGGGCGTGGCTAACTGTGCAGATATTGCAGATAGTGAGCATGGCTAACTGTGCAGATAGTGAGCGTGGTTAACTGCACAGATATTGCGGGTAGTGAGCGTGGCAAACTGTGAAGATAGTGAGCCTAGCTAACTAGACAGATATTGCACAGAAAATGAGCATGGCTAAATCTGCAGATATTGCAAAGAGAGTGAGCGTGACTAACTGTGCAGATATTGCACAGATAGTGAGCCTGGCTAACTGTACAGATACTGCAGAAAGTGAGCGTGGCTAACTGTGACGCTACTGCACAGATAGTGAGCATGACTAAATCTGCAGATATTGCACAGATAGTGAGCCTGGCTAACTGTGCAGATATTGCAGAAAGTGAGCGTGACTATCTGTGCAATATCTGTACAGTTAGTGAGCCTGGCAAACTGTGCAGATTTTGCAGACAGTGAGCGTGACTAACTGTGCACGAATTGCACAAATCGTGAGCGTGGCTAACTGTGCAGATATTGCACAGATAGCGAGTCTTGCTAACTGTAGATATTGCACAGATAGTGAATCTGTCAAACTGTACAGATATTGCACAGATAGTGAGCGTGACTCACTGTGCAGATATTGCACAGATAGTGAGCCTGGCTGACTGTGCAGATATTGCAGATAGTGAGTCTTGCTAACTGTGCAGACATTGCACAGATAGTGAGCGTGGCTAACTACAGATATTGCAGATAGTGAGTGTGGCTAACTGCAGATATTGCACAGATAGTGGGCGTGGCTAACTGTGCAGATTTTGCAGATAGTGAGCGTGACTAACTGTGCAGATATTGCACAGATCGTGAGCGTGTCTAACTGTGCAGATATTGCAGATAGTGAGCCTGGCTAACTGTGCAGATATTGCAGATCGTGAGCATGGCTAACTATGCAGATATTGCAGATAGTGAACAAAGCTAACTGTGCAGATATTGCACAGATAGTGAGCATGGCTAACTGTGCAGATATTGCAGATAGTGAGCGTGGCTAACTGTGCAGATATTGCACAGATGGTGAGCGTGGCTAACTGTACAGATATTGCACAGATAGTGAGCCTTGCTAACTGTGCAGATAGTGAGCGTGGTTAACTGTACAGATATTGCGGATAGTGAGCGTGGCAAACTGTGCAGATAGTGAGCCTGGCTAACTGTACAGATATTGGACAAATAGCCTGGCTAACTGTGCAGATATTGCAGATAGTGAGCCTGACTAACTGTGCAGATATTGCACAGATAATGAGCGTGGCCAACTGTGCAGATAGTGAGCGTGGCTAACTGTGCAGACATGGCACAGATCGTGAGCGTGGAGAACTGTGCAGATATTGCAGATAGTGAACATGGCTAACTGTACAGATATTGCAGATAGTGAGCATGGCTAACTGTGCAGATTTTGCAGATCGTGAGCATGGCTAACTGTGCAGATATTGCAGATAGTGAGCGTGGCTAACTGTGCAGATATTGCAGAAAGTGAGTCTGGCTAACTGTGCAGATATTGCACAGATATTGAGCGTGACTAACTCTACAGACAGTGAGCCTGGCTAACTGTGCAGATATAGCACAGATAGTGAGCCTGGCTAACTGTGCAGATATTGCACAGAAAGTGAGCCTAGCTAACTAGACAGATATTGCACAGAAAGTGAGCATGGCTAAATCTGCAGATATTGCAAAGATAGTGAGCCTGGCTTACTGTGCAGATATTGCAGATAGTGAGCATGACTATCTGCACAGATATTGCAGATTGTGAGCGTGGCCAACTGTGCTGATATTGCACAGATCGTCACGCACACTATCTGCAATATCTGTACAGTTAGCCAGGCTCACTATCTGTGCAATATCTGTACAGTTAGCCAGGCTCACTATCTGTGCAATATCTGCAGTTAGCCATGCTCACTATCTGCAATATCTGCAAACTGTACAGATATTGCACAGATAGTGAGCATGGATAACCATGCAGATATTGCACAGATAGTGAGCCTGGCTAACTGTACAGATATTGCACAGATAGTGAGCCTGGCTAACTGTGCAGATATTGCAGATAGTGAGCCTGGCTAACTGTGCAGATATTTCACAGATAATGAGCGTGGCCAACTGTGCAGATATTGCAGATAGTGAACATGGCTAACTGTACAGATATTGCAGATAGAGAGCATGGCCAACTGTGCAGATATTGCAGATCGTGAGCATGGCTAACTGTGCAGATATTGCAGATCGTGAGCATGGCTAACTGTGCAGATATTGCAGATAGTAAACATGGCTAACTGTGCAGACATTGCACAGATAGTGAGCGTGGCTAACTACAGATATTGCAGATAGTGAGTGTGGCTATCTGCAGATATTGTACAGATAGTGAGCCTGGCTAACTGTGCAGATATTGCACAGATAGTGGGCGTGGCTAACAGTGCAGATTTTGCATATAGTGAGCGTGACTAACTGTGCAGATATTGCACAGATCGTGAGCGTGGCTAACTGTGCAGATATTGCAGATACTGAGCCTGGCTAACTGTGCAGATATTGCAGATAGTGAACATGGCTAACTGTGCAGACATTGCACAGATAGTGAGCGTGGCTAACTACAAATATTGCAGATAGTGAGTGTGGCTAACTGCAGATATTGTACAGATAGTGAGCCTGGCTAACTGTGCAGATATTGCACAGATAGTGGGCGTGGCTAACTGTGCAGATATTGCACAGATCGTGAGCGTGGCTAACTGTGCAGATATTGCAGATCTTGAGCATGGCTAACTGTGCAGATATTGCAGATAGTAAACATGGCTAACTGTGCAGACATTGCACAGATAGTGAGCATGGCTAACTGTGCAGTTATTGCACATCGTGAGCATGGCTAACTGTGCAGATATTGCAGATAGTGAGCGTGGCTAATTGTGCAGATATTGCACAGATAGTGAGCGTGGCTAACTGTGCAGATATTGCACAGATAGTGAGCGTGACTAACTGTACAGATATTACACAGATAGTGAGCCTGGCTTACTGTGCAGATATTGCACAGATAGTGGGCGTGGCTAACTGTGCAGATTTTGCATATAATGAGCGTGACTAACTGTGCAGATATTGCACAGATCGTGAGCGTGGCTAACTGTGCAGATATTGCAGATCGTGAGCATGGCTAACTGTGCAGATATTGCAGATAGTAAACATGGCTAACTGTGCAGACATTGCACAGATAGTGAGCGTGGCTAACTACAGATATTGCAGATAGTGAGTGTGGCTAACTGCAGATATTGTACAGATAGTGAGCCTGGCTAACTGTGCAGATATTGTACAGATAGTGGGCGTGGCTAACTGTGCAGATATTGCAGATAGTGAGCCTGGCTAACTGTGCAGATAGTGAGCGTGGTTAACTGCACAGATATTGCGGGTAGTGAGCGTGGCAAACTGTGAAGATAGTGAGCCTAGCTAACTAGACAGATATTGCACAGAAAATGAGCATGGCTAAATCTGCAGATATTGCAAAGAGAGTGAGCGTGACTAACTGTGCAGATATTGCACAGATAGTGAGCCTGGCTAACTGTACAGATACTGCAGAAAGTGAGCGTGGCTAACTGTGACGCTACTGCACAGATAGTGAGCATGACTAAATCTGCAGATATTGCACAGATAGTGAGCCTGGCTAACTGTGCAGATATTGCAGAAAGTGAGCGTGACTATCTGTGCAATATCTGTACAGTTAGTGAGCCTGGCAAACTGTGCAGATTTTGCAGACAGTGAGCGTGACTAACTGTGCACGAATTGCACAAATCGTGAGCGTGGCTAACTGTGCAGATATTGCACAGACAGCGAGTCTTGCTAACTGTGTAGATATTGCACAGATAGTGAATCTGTCAAACTGTACAGATATTGCACAGATAGTGAGCGTGACTCACTGTGCAGATATTGCACAGATAGTGAGCCTGGCTGACTACAGATATTGCAGATAGTGAGTGTGGCTAACTGCAGATATTGTACAGATAGTGAGCCTGGCTAACTATGCAGATATTGCACAGATAGTGGGCGTGGCTAACTGTGCAGATTTTGCAGATAGTGAGCGTGACTAACTGTGCAGATATTGCACAGATCGTGAGCGTGTGCAACTGTGCAGATATTGCAGATAGTGAGCCTGGCTAACTGTGCAGATATTGCAGATCGTGAGCATGGCTAACTATGCAGATATTGCAGATAGTGAACAAAGCTAACTGTGCAGATATTGCACAGATAGTGAGCATGGCTAACTGTGCAGATAGTGAGCGTGGCTAACTGTGCAGATATTGCACAGATAGTGAGCATGGATAACCATGCAGATATTGCACAGATAGTGAGCCTGGCTAACTGTACAGATATTGCACAGATAGTGAGCCTGGCTAACTGTGCAGATATTGCAGACAGTGAGCCTGGCTAACTGTGCAGATATTTCACAGATAATGAGCGTGGCCAACTGTGCAGATATTGCAGATAGTGAACATGGCTAACTGTACAGATATTGCAGATAGTGAGCATGGCTAACTGTGCAGATATTGCAGATCGTGAGCATGGCTAACTGTGCAGATATTGCAGATCGTGAGCGTGGCTAACTGTGCAGATATTGCAAAGACAGTGAGCGTGACTAACTGTGCAGATATCGCAGAAAGTGAGTCTGGCTAACTGTGCAGATATTGCACAGATATTGAGCGTGACTCACTCTACAGATAGTGAGCCTGGCTAACTGTGCAGATAGAGCACAGATAGTGAGTCTGGCTAACTGTGCAGATATTGCACAGATAGTGTTTATAGCTAACTGTACAGATATTGCACAGATAGTGAGCCTGGCTAACTGTACAGATATTGCAGATAGTGAGTCTTGCTAACTGTGCAGATATTGCACAGATAGTGAGCATGGCTAAATCTGCAGATATTGCAAAGAGAGTGAGCGTGACTAACTGTGCAGATATTGCACAGATAGTGAGCATGGCTAACTGTGCAGATATTGCACAGATAGTGTTTATAGCTAACTGTACAGATATTGCACAGATAGTGAGCCTGGCTAACTGTACAGATATTGCAGAAAGTGAGCGTGGCTAACTGTGACGCTACTGCACAGATAGTGAGCATGACTAAATCTGCAGATATTGCACAGATAGTGAGCCTGGCTAACTGTGCAGATATTGCAGAAAGTGAGCGTGACTATCTGTGCAATATCTGTACAGTTAGTGAGCCTGGCTAACTGTGCAGATTTTGGAGACAGTGAGCGTGACTAACTGTGCACGAATTGCACAGATCGTGAGCGTGGCTAACTGTGCAGATATTGCACAGATAGCGAGTCTTGCTAACTGTGTAGATATTGCACAGATAGTGAATCTGTCAAACTGTACAGATATTGCACAGATAGTGAGCGTGACTCACTGTGCAGATATTGCACAGATAGTGAGCCTGGCTGACTGTGCAGATATTGCAGATAGTGAGTCTTGCTAACTGTGCAGATATTGCACAGATAGTGAATCTGGCTAACTGTACAGATATTGCACAGATAGTGAGCCTGGCTAACTGTACAGGTATTGCACAGATAGTGAGCCTGGCTAACTGTGCAGATATTGCACAGATAGTGAGCCTGGTTAACTGTGCAGATATTGCACAGATAATGAGCGTGGCCAACTGTGCAGATATTGCAGATAGTGCGAATGGCTAACTGTGCAGATATTGCACACATCTTGAGCGTGGCTAACTGTGCAGATATTGCAGATAGTGAGCGTGACTAACTATCTGTTCAATATCTGTACAGTTAGTCACGCTCACTATCTGTGCAATATCTGTACAGTGAGCCTGGCTAACTGTGCAGATTTTGCAGATAGTGAGCGTGACTAACTGTGCAGATATTGCACAGATCGTGAGCGTGGCTAACTGTGCAGATATTGCAGATAGTGAGCGTGGCTAACTGTGCAGATATTGCACAGATAGTGAGCGTGGCTAACTGTACAGATATTGCACAGATAGTGAGCGTGGCTAACTGTACAGATATTGTACAGATAGTGAGCCTTGCTAACTGTGCAGATCGTGAGCGTGGTTAACTGTACAGATATTGCGGATAGTGAGCGTGGCAAACTGTGCAGATATTGCACAGATAATGAGCGTGGCCAACTGTGCAGATAGTGAGCGTGGCTAACTGTGCAGACATGGCACAGATCGTGAGCGTGGAGAACTGTGCAGATATTGCAGATAGTGAACATGGCTAACTGTACAGATATTGCAGATAGTGAGCATGGCTAACTGTGCAGAAATTGCAGATAGTGAGCGTGGCTAACTGTGCAGATATTGCACAGATAGTGAGCATGGCTAACTGTGCAGATATTGCAGAAAGTGAGTCTGGCTAACTGTGCAGATATTGCACAGATATTGAGCGTGACTAACTCTACAGATAGTGAGCCTGGCTAACTGTGCAGATACAGCACAGATAGTGAGCCAGGCTAACTGTGCAGATATTGCACAGAAAGTGAGCCTGGCTAACTGTACAGATATTGCACAGATAGTGAGCCTGGCTAACTGTGCAGATATTGCAGATAGTGAGCCTGGCTAACTGTGCAGATATTTCACAGATAATGAGCGTGGCCAACTGTGCAGATATTGCAGATAGTGAACATGGCTAACTGTACAGATATTGCAGATAGTGAGCATGGCTTACTGTGCAGATATTGCAGATCGTGAGCCTGGCTAACTGTGCAGATATTGCAGATCGTGAGCATGGCTAACTGTGCAGATATTGCAGATAGTAAACATGGCTAACTGTGCAGACATTGCACAGATAGTGAGCGTGGCTAACTACAGATATTGCAGATAGTGAGTGTGGCTATCTGCAGATATTGTACAGATAGTGAGCCTGGCTAACTGTGCAGATATTGCACAGATAGTGGGCGTGGCTAACTGTGCAGATTTTTCATATAGTGAGCGTGACTCACTGTGCAGATATTGCACAGATCGTGAGCGTGGCTAACTGTGCAGATATTGCAGATACTGAGCCTGGCTAACTGTGCAGATATTGCAGATAGTGAACATGGCTAACTGTGCAGACATTGCACAGATAGTGAGCGTGGCTAACTACAAATATTGCAGATAGTGAGTTTGGCTAACTGCAGATATTGTACAGATAGTGAGCCTGGCTAACTGTGCAGATATTGCACAGATAGTGGGCGTGGCTAACTGTGCAGATATTGCACAGATAGTGAGCGTGGCTAACTGTACAGATATTGCACAGATAGTGAGCGTGACTAACTGTACAGATATTGCACAGATAGTGAGCCTGGCTAACTGTGCAGATATTGCACAGATAGTGGGCGTGTCTAACTGTGCAGATTTTGCATATAATGAGCGTGACTAACTGTGCAGATATTGCACAGATCGTGAGCGTGGCTAACTGTGCAGATATTGCAGATAGTGAGCCTGGCTAACTGTGCAGATATTGCAGATAGTGAGCATGGCCAGCTGTGCAGATATTGCACAGATCGTGAGCGTGGCTAACTGTGCAGATATTGCAGATAGTGAGCGCGTGACTAACTGTGCAGATATTGCACAATTAGTGAGCCTGGCTAACAGTGTAGATAATGCAAAGATAGTGAGCATGGCTATCTGTGCAGATATTGCAGATAGTGAACATGGCTAACTGTACAGATATTGCAGATAGTGAGCATGGCTAACTGCAGATATTGCAGATAGTGAGCGTTACTAACTATCTGTGCAATATCTGTACAGTTAGTCACGCTCACTATCTGTGCAATATCTGTACAGTGAGCCTGGCTAACTGTGCAGATTTTGCAGATAGTGAGCGTGACTAACTGTGCAGATATTGCACAGATCGTGAGCGTGGCTAACTGTGCAGATATTGCAGATAGTGAGCCTGGCTAACTGTGCAGATATTGCAGATCGTGAGCATGGCTAACTGTGCAGATATTGCAGATAGTAAACATGGCTAACTGTGCAGACATTGCACAGATAGTGAGCGTGGCTAACTACAGATATTGCAGATAGTGAGTGTGGCTAACTGCAGATATTGTACAGATAGTGAGCCTGGCTAACTGTGCAGATATTGCACAGATAGTGGGCGTGGCTAACATTGCAGATTTTGCATATAGTGAGCGTGACTAACTGTGCAGATATTGCACCGATCGTGAGCGTGGCTAACTGTGCAGTTATTGCAGATCGTGAGCATGGCTAACTGTGCAGATATTGCAGATAGTGAGCGTGGCTAATTGTGCAGATATTGCACAGATAGTGAGCGTGACTAACTGTACAGATATTGCACAGATAGTGAACGTGACGAACTGTACAGATATTGCACAGATAGTGAGTGTGGCTAACTGCAGATATTGTACAGATAGTGAGCCTGGCTAACTGTGCAGATATTGCACAGATAGTGAGCCTGGCTAACTGTGCAGATATTGCACAGATAGTGGGCGTGGCTAACTGTGCAGATATTGCACAGATAGTGAGCATGGCTAACTGTGCAGTTATTCCAGATCGTGAGCATGGCTAACTGTGCAGATATTGCAGATAGTGAGCGTGGCTAATTGTGCAGATATTGCACAGATAGTGAGCGTGGCTAACTGTACAGATATTGCACAGATAGTGAGCGTGACTAACTGTACAGATATTGCACAGATAGTGAGCGTGACTAACTGTACAGATATTGCACAGATAGTGAGCCTGGCTAACTGTGCAGATAGTGAGCGTGGTTAACTGCACAGATATTGCACAGATAGTGAGCGTGACTAACTGTGCAGATATCGCAGAAAGTGAGTCTGGCAAACTGTGCAGATATTGCACAGATATTGAGCGTGACGAACTCTACAGATAGTGAGCCTGGCTAACTGTGCAGATATAGCACAGATCGTGAGTCTGGCTAACTGTGCAGATATTGCAAAGATAGTGAGCCTAGCTAACGAGACAGATATTGCACAGAAAGTGAGCATGGCTAAATCTGCAGATATTGCAAAGAGAGTGAGCGTGACTAACTGTGCAGATATTGCACAGATAGTGAGCATGGCTAACTGTGCAGATATTGCAGAAAGTGAGCGTGGCTAACTGTGACGCTACTGCACAGATAGTGAGCATGACTAAATCTGCAGATATTGCACAGATAGTAAGTCTGGCTAACTGTGCAGATATTGCACAGATAGTGAGCCTAGCTAACTAGACAGATATTGCACAGAAAGTGAGCATGGCTAAATCTGCAGATATTGCAAAGAGAGTGAGCGTGACTAACTGTGCAGATATTGCACAGATAGTGAGCCTGGCTAACTGTACAGATATTGCAGAAAGTGAGCGTGGCTAACTGTGACGCTACTGCACAGATAGTGAGCATGACTAAATCTGCAGATATTGCACAGATAGTGAGCCTGGCTAACTGTGCAGATATTGCAGAAAGTGAGCGTGACTATCTGTGCAATATCTGTACAGTTAGTGAGCCTGGGTAACTGTGCAGATTTTGCAGACAGTGAGCGTGACTAACTGTGCACGAATTGCACAAATCGTGAGCGTGGCTAACTGTGCAGATATTGCACAGATAGCGAGTCTTGCTAACTGTAGATATTGCACAGATAGTGAATCTGTCAAACTGTACAGATATTGCACAGATAGTGAGCGTGACTCACTGTGCAGATATTGCACAGATAGTGAGCCTGGCTGACTGTGCAGATATTGCAGATAGTGAGTCTTGCTAACTGTGCAGACATTGCACAGATAGTGAGCGTGGCTAACTACAGATATTGCAGATAGTGAGTGTGGCTAACTGCAGATATTGCACAGATAGTGGGTGTGGCTAACTGTGCAGATTTTGCAGATAGTGAGCGTGACTAACTGTGCAGATATTGCACAGATCGTGAGCGTGTCTAACTGTGCAGATATTGCAGATAGTGAGCCTGGCTAACTGTGCAGATATTGCAGATCGTGAGCATGGCTAACTATGCAGATATTGCAGATAGTGAACAAAGCTAACTGTGCAGATATTGCACAGATAGTGAGCATGGCTAACTGTGCAGATATTGCAGATAGTGAGCGTGGCTAACTGTGCAGATATTGCACAGATGGTGAGCGTGGCTAACTGTACAGATATTGCACAGATAGTGAGCCTTGCTAACTGTGCAGATAGTGAGCGTGGTTAACTGTACAGATATTGCGGATAGTGAGCGTGGCAAACTGTGCAGATAGTGAGCCTGGCTAACTGTACAGATATTGGACAAATAGCCTGGCTAACTGTGCAGATATTGCAGATAGTGAGCCTGACTAACTGTGCAGATATTGCACAGATAATGAGCGTGGCCAACTGTGCAGATAGTGAGCGTGGCTAACTGTGCAGACATGGCACAGATCGTGAGCGTGGAGAACTGTGCAGATATTGCAGATAGTGAACATGGCTAACTGTACAGATATTGCAGATAGTGAGCATGGCTAACTGTGCAGATATTGCAGATCGTGAGCATGGCTAACTGTGCAGATATTGCAGAAAGTGAGTCTGGCTAACTGTGCAGATATTGCACAGATATTGAGCGTGACTAACTCTACAGACAGTGAGCCTGGCTAACTGTGCAGATATAGCACAGATAGTGAGCCAGGCTAACTGTGCAGATATTGCACAGAAAGTGAGCCTAGCTAACTAGACAGATATTGCACAGAAAGTGAGCATGGCTAAATCTGCAGATATTGAAAAGATAGTGAGCCTGGCTTACTGTGCAGATATTGCAGATAGTGAGCATGACTATCTGCACAGATATTGCAGATAGTGAGCGTGGCCAACTGTGCTGATATTGCACAGATCGTCACGCTCACTATCTGCAATATCTGTACAGTTAGCCAGGCTCACTATCTGTGCAATATCTGTACAGTTAGCCAGGCTCACTATCTGTGCAATATCTGCAGTTAGCCATGCTCACTATCTGCAATATCTGCAAACTGTACAGATATTGCACAGATAGTGAGCATGGATAACCATGCAGATATTGCACAGATAGTGAGCCTGGCTAACTGTACAGATATTGCACAGATAGTGAGCCTGGCTAACTGTGCAGATATTGCAGATAGTGAGCCTGGCTAACTGTGCAGATATTTCACAGATAATGAGCGTGGCCAACTGTGCAGATATTGCAGATAGTGAACATGGCTAACTGTACAGATATTGCAGATAGAGAGCATGGCCAACTGTGCAGATATTGCAGATCGTGAGCATGGCTAACTGTGCAGATATTGCAGATCGTGAGCATGGCTAACTGTGCAGATATTGCAGATAGTAAACATGGCTAACTGTGCAGACATTGCACAGATAGTGAGCGTGGCTAACTACAGATTTTGCAGATAGTGAGCGTGACTAACTGTGCAGATATTGCACAGATCGTGAGCGTGTCTAACTGTGCAGATATTGCAGATAGTGAGCCTGGCTAACTGTGCAGATATTGCAGATCGTGATCATGGCTAACTATGCAGATATTGCAGATAGTGAACAAAGCTAACTGTGCAGATATTGCACAGATAGTGAGCATGGCTAACTGTGCAGATATTGCAGATAGTGAGCGTGGCTAACTGTGCAGATATTGCACAGATGGTGAGCGTGGCTAACTGTACAGATATTGCACAGATAGTGAGCCTTGCTAACTGTGCAGATAGTGAGCGTGGTTAACTGTACAGATATTGCGGATAGTGAGCGTGGCAAACTGTGCAGATAGTGAGCCTGGCTAACTGTACAGATATTGGACAAATAGCCTGGCTAACTGTGCAGATATTGCAGATAGTGAGCCTGACTAACTGTGCAGATATTGCACAGATAATGAGCGTGGCCAACTGTGCAGATAGTGAGCGTGGCTAACTGTGCAGACATGGCACAGATCGTGAGCGTGGAGAACTGTGCAGATATTGCAGATAGTGAACATGGCTAACTGTACAGATATTGCAGATAGTGAGCATGGCTAACTGTGCAGATATTGCAGATCGTGAGCATGGCTAACTGTGCAGATATTGCAGAAAGTGAGTCTGGCTAACTGTGCAGATATTGCACAGATATTGAGCGTGACTAACTCTACAGACAGTGAGCCTGGCTAACTGTGCAGATATAGCACAGATAGTGAGCCAGGCTAACTGTGCAGATATTGCACAGAAAGTGAGCCTAGCTAACTAGACAGATATTGCACAGAAAGTGAGCATGGCTAAATCTGCAGATATTGAAAAGATAGTGAGCCTGGCTTACTGTGCAGATATTGCAGATAGTGAGCATAACTATCTGCACAGATATTGCAGATAGTGAGCGTGGCCAACTGTGCTGATATTGCACAGATCGTCACGCTCACTATCTGCAATATCTGTACAGTTAGCCAGGCTCACTATCTGTGCAATATCTGTACAGTTAGCCAGGCTCACTATCTGTGCAATATCTGCAGTTAGCCATGCTCACTATCTGCAATATCTGCAAACTGTACAGATATTGCACAGATAGTGAGCATGGATAACCATGCAGATATTGCACAGATAGTGAGCCTGGCTAACTGTACAGATATTGCACAGATAGTGAGCCTGGCTAACTGTGCAGATATTGCAGATAGTGAGCCTGGCTAACTGTGCAGATATTTCACAGATAATGAGCGTGGCCAACTGTGCAGATATTGCAGATAGTGAACATGGCTAACTGTACAGATATTGCAGATAGAGAGCATGGCCAACTGTGCAGATATTGCAGATCGTGAGCATGGCTAACTGTGCAGATATTGCAGATCGTGAGCATGGCTAACTGTGCAGATATTGCAGATAGTAAACATGGCTAACTGTGCAGACATTGCACAGATAGTGAGCGTGGCTAACTACAGATTTTGCAGATAGTGAGCGTGACTAACTGTGCAGATATTGCACAGATCGTGAGCGTGTCTAACTGTGCAGATATTGCAGATAGTGAGCCTGGCTAACTGTGCAGATATTGCAGATCGTGATCATGGCTAACTATGCAGATATTGCAGATAGTGAACAAAGCTAACTGTGCAGATATTGCACAGATAGTGAGCATGGCTAACTGTGCAGATATTGCAGATAGTGAGCGTGGCTAACTGTGCAGATATTGCACAGATGGTGAGCGTGGCTAACTGTACAGATATTGCACAGATAGTGAGCCTTGCTAACTGTGCAGATAGTGAGCGTGGTTAACTGTACAGATATTGCGGATAGTGAGCGTGGCAAACTGTGCAGATAGTGAGCCTGGCTAACTGTACAGATATTGGACAAATAGCCTGGCTAACTGTGCAGATATTGCAGATAGTGAGCCTGACTAACTGTGCAGATATTGCACAGATAATGAGCGTGGCCAACTGTGCAGATAGTGAGCGTGGCTAACTGTGCAGACATGGCACAGATCGTGAGCGTGGAGAACTGTGCAGATATTGCAGATAGTGAACATGGCTAACTGTACAGATATTGCAGATAGTGAGCATGGCTAACTGTGCAGATATTGCAGATCGTGAGCATGGCTAACTGTGCAGATATTGCAGAAAGTGAGTCTGGCTAACTGTGCAGATATTGCACAGATATTGAGCGTGACTAACTCTACAGACAGTGAGCCTGGCTAACTGTGCAGATATAGCACAGATAGTGAGCCAGGCTAACTGTGCAGATATTGCACAGAAAGTGAGCCTAGCTAACTAGACAGATATTGCACAGAAAGTGAGCATGGCTAAATCTGCAGATATTGCAAAGATAGTGAGCCTGGCTTACTGTGCAGATATTGCAGATAGTGAGCATGACTATCTGCACAGATATTGCAGATAGTGAGCGTGGCCAACTGTGCTGATATTGCACAGATCGTCACGCTCACTATCTGCAATATCTGTACAGTTAGCCAGGCTCACTATCTGTGCAATATCTGTACAGTTAGCCAGGCTCACTATCTGTGCAATATCTGCAGTTAGCCATGCTCACTATCTGCAATATCTGCAAACTGTACAGATATTGCACAGATAGTGAGCATGGATAACCATGCAGATATTGCACAGATAGTGAGCCTGGCTAACTGTACAGATATTGCACAGATAGTGAGCCTGGCTAACTGTGCAGATATTGCAGATAGTGAGCCTGGCTAACTGTGCAGATATTGCACAGATCGTGAGCGTGGCTAACTGTGCAGATATTGCAGATACTGAGCCTGGCTAACTGTGCAGATATTGCAGATAGTGAACATGGCTAACTGTGCAGACATTGCACAGATAGTGAGCGTGGCTAACTACAAATATTGCAGATAGTGAGTGTGGCTAACTGCAGATATTGTACAGATAGTGAGCCTGGCTAACTGTGCAGATATTGCACAGATAGTGGGCGTGGCTAACTGTGCAGATATTGCACAGATCGTGAGCGTGGCTAACTGTGCAGATATTGCAGATCTTGAGCATGGCTAACTGTGCAGTTATTGCAGATAGTAAACATGGCTAACTGTGCAGACATTGCACAGATAGTGAGCATGGCTAACTGTGCAGTTATTGCACATCGTGAGCATGGCTAACTGTGCAGATATTGCAGATAGTGAGCGTGGCTAATTGTGCAGATATTGCACAGATAGTGAGCGTGGCTAACTGTACAGATATTGCACAGATAGTGAGCGTGACTAACTGTACAGATATTGCACAGATAGTGAGCCTGACTTACTGTGCAGATATTGCATAGATAGTGGGCGTGGCTAACTGTGCAGATTTTGCATATAATGAGCGTGACTAACTGTGCAGATATTGCACAGATCGTGAGCGTGGCTAACTGTGCAGATATTGCAGATCGTGAGCATGGCTAACTGTGCAGATATTGCAGATAGTAAACATGGCTAACTGTGCAGACATTGCACAGATAGTGAGCGTGGCTAACTACAGATATTGCAGATAGTGAGTGTGGCTAACTGCAGATATTGTACAGATAGTGAGCCTGGCTAACTGTGCAGATATTGTACAGATAGTGGGCGTGGCTAACTGTGCAGATATTGCAGATAGTGAGCCTGGCTAACTGTGCAGATAGTGAGCGTGGTTAACTGCACAGATATTGCGGGTAGTGAGCGTGGCAAACTGTGAAGATAGTGAGCCTAGCTAACTAGACAGATATTGCACAGAAAATGAGCATGGCTAAATCTGCAGATATTGCAAAGAGAGTGAGCGTGACTAACTGTGCAGATATTGCACAGATAGTGAGCCTGGCTAACTGTACAGATACTGCAGAAAGTGAGCGTGGTTAACTGTGACGCTACTGCACAGATAGTGAGCATGACTAAATCTGCAGATATTGCACAGATAGTGAGCCTGGCTAACTGTGCAGATATTGCAGAAAGTGAGCGTGACTATCTGTGCAATATCTGTACAGTTAGTGAGCCTGGCGAACTGTGCAGATTTTGCAGACAGTGAGCGTGACTAACTGTGCACGAATTGCACAAATCGTGAGCGTGGCTAACTGTGCAGATATTGCACAGACAGCGAGTCTTGCTAACTGTGTAGATATTGCACAGATAGTGAATCTGTCAAACTGTACAGATATTGCACAGATAGTGAGCGTGACTCACTGTGCAGATATTGCACAGATAGTGAGCCTGGCTGACTACAGATATTGCAGATAGTGA
The DNA here is from genome assembly GCF_044704955.1 of Pristiophorus japonicus. NCBI lineage: Eukaryota > Metazoa > Chordata > Chondrichthyes > Pristiophoridae > Pristiophorus > Pristiophorus japonicus. Next base: position 135,049,512 of record NC_091987.1, on the reverse strand, counting down.
GTGTGGCTAACTGCAGATATTGTACAGATAGTGAGCCTGGCTAACTATGCAGATATTGCACAGATAGTGGGCGTGGCTAACTGTGCAGATTTTGCAGATAGTGAGCGTGACTAACTGTGCAGATATTGCACAGATCGTGAGCGTGTGCAACTGTGCAGATATTGCAGATAGTGAGCCTGGCTAACTGTGCAGATATTGCAGATCGTGAGCATGGCTAACTATGCAGATATTGCAGATAGTGAACAAAGCTAACTGTGCAGATATTGCACAGATAGTGAGCATGGCTAACTGTGCAGATAGTGAACGTGGCTAACTGTGCAGATATTGCACAGATAGTGAGCATGGATAACCATGCAGATATTGCACAGATAGTGAGCCTGGCTAACTGTACAGATATTGCACAGATAGTGAGCCTGGCTAACTGTGCAGATATTGCAGATAGTGAGCCTGGCTAACTGTGCAGATATTTCACAGATAATGAGCGTGGCCAACTGTGCAGATATTGCAGATAGTGAACATGGCTAACTGTACAGATATTGCAGATAGTGAGCATGGCTAACTGTGCAGATATTGCAGATCGTGAGCATGGCTAACTGTGCAGATATTGCAGATCGTGAGCGTGGCTAACTGTGCAGATATTGCAAAGACAGTGAGCGTGACTAACTGTGCAGATATCGCAGAAAGTGAGTCTGGCTAACTGTGCAGATATTGCACAGATATTGAGCGTGACTAACTCTACAGATAGTGAGCCTGGCTAACTGTGCAGATAGAGCACAGATAGTGAGTCTGGCTAACTGTGCAGATATTGCACAGATAGTGTTTATAGCTAACTGTACAGATATTGCACAGATAGTGAGCCTGGCTAACTGTACAGATATTGCAGATAGTGAGTCTTGCTAACTGTGCAGATATTGCACAGATAGTGAGCATGGCTAAATCTGCAGATATTGCAAAGAGAGTGAGCGTGACTAACTGTGCAGATATTGCACAGATAGTGAGCATGGCTAACTGTGCAGATATTGCACAGATAGTGTTTATAGCTAACTGTACAGATATTGCACAGATAGTGAGCCTGGCTAACTGTACAGATATTGCAGAAAGTGAGCGTGGCTAACTGTGACGCTACTGCACAGATAGTGAGCATGACTAAATCTGCAGATATTGCACAGATAGTGAGCCTGGCTAACTGTGCAGATATTGCAGAAAGTGAGCGTGACTATCTGTGCAATATCTGTACAGTTAGTGAGCCTGGCTAACTGTGCAGATTTTGGAGACAGTGAGCGTGACTAACTGTGCACGAATTGCACAGATCGTGAGCGTGGCTAACTGTGCAGATATTGCACAGATAGCGAGTCTTGCTAACTGTGTAGATATTGCACAGATAGTGAATCTGTCAAACTGTACAGATATTGCACAGATAGTGAGCGTGACTCACTGTGCAGATATTGCACAGATAGTGAGCCTGGCTGACTGTGCAGATATTGCAGATAGTGAGTCTTGCTAACTGTGCAGATATTGCACAGATAGTGAATCTGGCTAACTGTACAGATATTGCACAGATAGTGAGCCTGGCTAACTGTACAGGTATTGCACAGATAGTGAGCCTGGCTAACTGTGCAGATATTGCACAGATAGTGAGCGTGGTTAACTGTGCAGATATTGCACAGATAATGAGCGTGGCCAACTGTGCAGATATTGCAGATAGTGCGAATGGCTAACTGTGCAGATATTGCACACATCTTGAGCGTGGCTAACTGTGCAGATATTGCAGATAGTGAGCGTGACTAACTGTGCAGATATTGCACAGATCGTGAGCGTGGCTAACTGTGCAGATATTGCAGATAGTGAGCGTGGCTAACTGTGCAGATATTGCACAGATAGTGAGCGTGGCTAACTGTACAGATATTGCACAGATAGTGAGCGTGGCTAACTGTACAGATATTGTACAGATAGTGAGCCTTGCTAACTGTGCAGATCGTGAGCGTGGTTAACTGTACAGATATTGCGGATAGTGAGCGTGGCAAACTGTGCAGATATTGCACAGATAATGAGCGTGGCCAACTGTGCAGATAGTGAGCGTGGCTAACTGTGCAGACATGGCACAGATCGTGAGCGTGGAGAACTGTGCAGATATTGCAGATAGTGAACATGGCTAACTGTACAGATATTGCAGATAGTGAGCATGGCTAACTGTGCAGAAATTGCAGATAGTGAGCGTGGCTAACTGTGCAGATATTGCACAGATAGTGAGCATGGCTAACTGTGCAGATATTGCAGAAAGTGAGTCTGGCTAACTGTGCAGATATTGCACAGATATTGAGCGTGACTAACTCTACAGATAGTGAGCCTGGCTAACTGTGCAGATACAGCACAGATAGTGAGCCAGGCTAACTGTGCAGATATTGCACAGAAAGTGAGCCTGGCTAACTGTACAGATATTGCACAGATAGTGAGCCTGGCTAACTGTGCAGATATTGCAGATAGTGAGCCTGGCTAACTGTGCAGATATTTCACAGATAATGAGCGTGGCCAACTGTGCAGATATTGCAGATAGTGAACATGGCTAACTGTACAGATATTGCAGATAGTGAGCATGGCTTACTGTGCAGATATTGCAGATCGTGAGCCTGGCTAACTGTGCAGATATTGCAGATCGTGAGCATGGCTAACTGTGCAGATATTGCAGATAGTAAACATGGCTAACTGTGCAGACATTGCACAGATAGTGAGCGTGGCTAACTACAGATATTGCAGATAGTGAGTGTGGCTATCTGCAGATATTGTACAGATAGTGAGCCTGGCTAACTGTGCAGATATTGCACAGATAGTGGGCGTGGCTAACTGTGCAGATTTTTCATATAGTGACCGTGACTCACTGTGCAGATATTGCACAGATCGTGAGCGTGGCTAACTGTGCAGATATTGCAGATACTGAGCCTGGCTAACTGTGCAGATATTGCAGATAGTGAACATGGCTAACTGTGCAGACATTGCACAGATAGTGAGCGTGGCTAACTACAAATATTGCAGATAGTGAGTGTGGCTAACTGCAGATATTGTACAGATAGTGAGCCTGGCTAACTGTGCAGATATTGCACAGATAGTGGGCGTGGCTAACTGTGCAGATATTGCACAGATAGTGAGCGTGGCTAACTGTACAGATATTGCACAGATAGTGAGCGTGACTAACTGTACAGATATTGCACAGATAGTGAGCCTGGCTAACTGTGCAGATATTGCACAGATAGTGGGCGTGTCTAACCGTGCAGATTTTGCATATAATGAGCGTGACTAACTGTGCAGATATTGCACAGATCGTGAGCGTGGCTAACTGTGCAGATATTGCAGATACTGAGCCTGGCTAACTGTGCAGATATTGCAGATAGTGAGCATGGCCAGCTGTGCAGATATTGCACAGATCGTGAGCGTGGCTAACTGTGCAGATATTGCAGATAGTGAGCGCGTGACTAACTGTGCAGATATTGCACAATTAGTGAGCCTGGCTAACAGTGTAGATAATGCAAAGATAGTGAGCATGGCTATCTGTGCAGATATTGCAGATAGTGAACATGGCTAACTGTACAGATATTGCAGATAGTGAGCATGGCTAACTGCAGATATTGCAGATAGTGAGCGTTACTAACTATCTGTGCAATATCTGTACAGTTAGTCACCCTCACTATCTGTGCAATATCTGTACAGTGAGCCTGGCTAACTGTGCAGATTTTGCAGATAGTGAGCGTGACTAACTGTGCAGATATTGCACAGATCGTGAGCGTGGCTAACTGTGCAGATATTGCAGATAGTGAGCCTGGCTAACTGTGCAGATATTGCAGATCGTGAGCATGGCTAACTGTGCAGATATTGCAGATAGTAAACATGGCTAACTGTGCAGACATTGCACAGATAGTGAGCGTGGCTAACTACAGATATTGCAGATAGTGAGTGTGGCTAACTGCAGATATTGTACAGATAGTGAGCCTGGCTAACTGTGCAGATATTGCACAGATAGTGGGCGTGGCTAACATTGCAGATTTTGCATATAGTGAGCGTGACTAACTGTGCAGATATTGCACCGATCGTGAGCGTGGCTAACTGTGCAGTTATTGCAGATCGTGAGCATGGCTAACTGTGCAGATATTGCAGATAGTGAGCGTGGCTAATTGTGCAGATATTGCACAGATAGTGAGCGTGACTAACTGTACAGATATTGCACAGATAGTGAGCGTGACGAACTGTACAGATATTGCACAGATAGTGAGTGTGGCTAACTGCAGATATTGTACAGATAGTGAGCCTGGCTAACTGTGCAGATATTGCACAGATAGTGAGCCTGGCTAACTGTGCAGATATTGCACAGATAGTGGGCGTGGCTAACTGTGCAGATATTGCACAGATAGTGAGCATGGCTAACTGTGCAGTTATTGCAGATCGTGAGCATGGCTAACTGTGCAGATATTGCAGATAGTGAGCGTGGCTAATTGTGCAGATATTGCACAGATAGTGAGCGTGGCTAACTGTACAGATATTGCACAGATAGTGAGCGTGACTAACTGTACAGATATTGCACAGATAGTGAGCGTGACTAACTGTACAGATATTGCACAGATAGTGAGCCTGGCTAACTGTGCAGATAGTGAGCGTGGTTAACTGCACAGATATTGCACAGATAGTGAGCGTGACTAACTGTGCAGATATCGCAGAAAGTGAGTCTGGCAAACTGTGCAGATATTGCACAGATATTGAGCGTGACGAACTCTACAGATAGTGAGCCTGGCTAACTGTGCAGATATAGCACAGATCGTGAGTCTGGCTAACTGTGCAGATATTGCAAAGATAGTGAGCCTAGCTAACGAGACAGATATTGCACAGAAAGTGAGCATGGCTAAATCTGCAGATATTGCAAAGAGAGTGAGCGTGACTAACTGTGCAGATATTGCACAGATAGTGAGCATGGATAACTGTGCAGATATTGCAGAAAGTGAGCGTGGCTAACTGTGACGCTACTGCACAGATAGTGAGCATGACTAAATCTGCAGATATTGCACAGATAGTAAGTCTGGCTAACTGTGCAGATATTGCACAGATAGTGAGCCTAGCTAACTAGACAGATATTGCACAGAAAGTGAGCATGGCTAAATCTGCAGATATTGCAAAGAGAGTGAGCGTGACTAACTGTGCAGATATTGCACAGATAGTGAGCCTGGCTAACTGTACAGATATTGCAGAAAGTGAGCGTGGCTAACTGTGACGCTACTGCACAGATAGTGAGCATGACTAAATCTGCAGATATTGCACAGATAGTGAGCCTGGCTAACTGTGCAGATATTGCAGAAAGTGAGCGTGACTATCTGTGCAATATCTGTACAGTTAGTGAGCCTGGGTAACTGTGCAGATTTTGCAGACAGTGAGCGTGACTAACTGTGCACGAATTGCACAAATCGTGAGCGTGGCTAACTGTGCAGATATTGCACAGATAGCGAGTCTTGCTAACTGTAGATATTGCACAGATAGTGAATCTGTCAAACTGTACAGATATTGCACAGATAGTGAGCGTGACTCACTGTGCAGATATTGCACAGATAGTGAGCCTGGCTGACTGTGCAGATATTGCAGATAGTGAGTCTTGCTAACTGTGCAGACATTGCACAGATAGTGAGCGTGGCTAACTACAGATATTGCAGATAGTGAGTGTGGCTAACTGCAGATATTGCACAGATAGTGGGCGTGGCTAACTGTGCAGATTTTGCAGATAGTGAGCGTGACTAACTGTGCAGATATTGCACAGATCGTGAGCGTGTCTAACTGTGCAGATATTGCAGATAGTGAGCCTGGCTAACTGTGCAGATATTGCAGATCGTGGGCATGGCTAACTATGCAGATATTGCAGATAGTGAACAAAGCTAACTGTGCAGATATTGCACAGATAGTGAGCATGGCTAACTGTGCAGATATTGCAGATAGTGAGCGTGGCTAACTGTGCAGATATTGCACAGATGGTGAGCGTGGCTAACTGTACAGATATTGCACAGATAGTGAGCCTTGCTAACTGTGCAGATAGTGAGCGTGGTTAACTGTACAGATATTGCGGATAGTGAGCGTGGCAAACTGTGCAGATAGTGAGCCTGGCTAACTGTACAGATATTGGACAAATAGCCTGGCTAACTGTGCAGATATTGCAGATAGTGAGCCTGACTAACTGTGCAGATATTGCACAGATAATGAGCGTGGCCAACTGTGCAGATAGTGAGCGTGGCTAACTGTGCAGACATGGCACAGATCGTGAGCGTGGAGAACTGTGCAGATATTGCAGATAGTGAACATGGCTAACTGTGCAGATATTGCAGATAGTGAGCATGGCTAACTGTGCAGATATTGCAGATAGTGAGCGTGGCTAACTGTGCAGATATTGCAGATAGTGAGCGTGGCTAACTGTGCAGATATTGCACAGATAGTGAGCGTGGCTAACTGTGCAGATATTGCAGAAAGTGAGTCTGGCTAACTGTGCAGATATTGCACAGATATTGAGCGTGACTAACTCTACAGACAGTGAGCCTGGCTAACTGTGCAGATATAGCACAGATAGTGAGCCAGGCTAACTGTGCAGATATTGCACAGAAAGTGAGCCTAGCTAACTAGACAGATATTGCACAGAAAGTGAGCATGGCTAAATCTGCAGATATTGCAAAGATAGTGAGCCTGGCTTACTGTGCAGATATTGCAGATAGTGAGCATGACTATCTGCACAGATATTGCAGATAGTGAGCGTGGCCAACTGTGCTGATATTGCACAGATCGTCACGCTCACTATCTGCAATATCTGTACAGTTAGCCAGGCTCACTATCTGTGCAACATCTGTACAGTTAGCCAGGCTCACTATCTGTGCAATATCTGCAGTTAGCCATGCTCACTATCTGCAATATCTGCAAACTGTACAGATATTGCACAGATAGTGAGCATGGATAACCATGCAGATATTGCACAGATAGTGAGCCTGGCTAACTGTACAGATATTGCACAGATAGTGAGCCTGGCTAACTGTGCAGATATTGCAGATAGTGAGCCTGGCTAACTGTGCAGATATTTCACAGATAATGAGCGTGGCCAACTGTGCAGATATTGCAGATAGTGAACATGGCTAACTGTACAGATATTGCAGATAGAGAGCATGGCCAACTGTGCAGATATTGCAGATCGTGAGCATGGCTAACTGTGCAGATATTGCAGATCGTGAGCATGGCTAACTGTGCAGATATTGCAGATAGTAAACATGGCTAACTGTGCAGACATTGCACAGATAGTGAGCGTGGCTAACTACAGATATTGCAGATAGTGAGTGTGGCTATCTGCAGATATTGTACAGATAGTGAGCCTGGCTAACTGTGCAGATATTGCACAGATAGTGGGCGTGGCTAACTGTGCAGATATTGCACAGATCGTGAGCGTGGCTAACTGTGCAGATATTGCAGATCTTGAGCATGGCTAACTGTGCAGATATTGCAGATAGTAAACATGGCTAACTGTGCAGACATTGCACAGATAGTGAGCATGGCTAACTGTGCAGTTATTGCACATCGTGAGCATGGCTAACTGTGCAGATATTGCAGATAGTGAGCGTGGCTAATTGTGCAGATATTGCACAGATAGTGAGCGTGGCTAACTGTACAGATATTGCACAGATAGTGAGCGTGACTAACTGTACAGATATTGCACAGATAGTGAGCCTGGCTTACTGTGCAGATATTGCACAGATAGTGGGCGTGGCTAACTGTGCAGATTTTGCATATAATGAGCGTGACTAACTGTGCAGATATTGCACAGATCGTGAGCGTGGCTAACTGTGCAGATATTGCAGATCGTGAGCATGGCTAACTGTGCAGATATTGCAGATAGTAAACATGGCTAACTGTGCAGACATTGCACAGATAGTGAGCGTGGCTAACTACAGATATTGCAGATAGTGAGTGTGGCTAACTGCAGATATTGTACAGATAGTGAGCCTGGCTAACTGTGCAGATATTGTACAGATAGTGGGCGTGGCTAACTGTGCAGATATTGCAGATAGTGAGCCTGGCTAACTGTGCAGATAGTGAGCGTGGTTAACTGCACAGATATTGCGGGCAGTGAGCGTGGCAAACTGTGAAGATAGTGAGCCTAGCTAACTAGACAGATATTGCAAAGAAAATGAGCATGGCTAAATCTGCAGATATTGCAAAGAGAGTGAGCGTGACTAACTGTGCAGATATTGCACAGATAGTGAGCCTGGCTAACTGTACAGATACTGCAGAAAGTGAGCGTGGCTAACTGTGACGCTACTGCACAGATAGTGAGCATGACTAAATCTGCAGATATTGCACAGATAGTGAGCCTGGCTAACTGTGCAGATATTGCAGAAAGTGAGCGTGACTATCTGTGCAATATCTGTACAGTTAGTGAGCCTGGCAAACTGTGCAGATTTTGCAGACAGTGAGCGTGACTAACTGTGCACGAATTGCACAAATCGTGAGCGTGGCTAACTGTGCAGATATTGCACAGACAGCGATTCTTGCTAACTGTATAGATATTGCACAGATAGTGAATCTGTCAAACTGTACAGATATTGCAGAGATAGTGAGCGTGACTCACTGTGCAGATATTGCACAGATAGTGAGCCTGGCTGACTACAGATATTGCAGATAGTGAGTGTGGCTAACTGCAGATATTGTACAGATAGTGAGCCTGGCTAACTGTGCAGATATTTCACAGATAATGAGCGTGGCCAACTGTGCAGATATTGCAGATAGTGAACATGGCTAACTGTACAGATATTGCAGATAGTGAGCATGGCTAACTGTGCAGATATTGCAGATCGTGAGCATGGCTAACTGTGCAGATATTGCAGATCGTGAGCGTGGCTAACTGTGCAGATATTGCAAAGACAGTGAGCGTGACTAACTGTGCAGATATCGCAGAAAGTGAGTCTGGCTAACTGTGCAGATATTGCACAGATATTGAGCGTGACTAACTCTACAGATAGTGAGCCTGGCTAACTGTGCAGATAGAGCACAGATAGTGAGTCTGGCTAACTGTGCAGATATTGCACAGATAGTGTTTATAGCTAACTGTACAGATATTGCACAGATAGTGAGCCTGGCTAACTGTACAGATATTGCAGATAGTGAGTCTTGCTAACTGTGCAGATATTGCACAGATAGTGAGCATGGCTAAATCTGCAGATATTGCAAAGAGAGTGAGCGTGACTAACTGTGCAGATATTGCACAGATAGTGAGCATGGCTAACTGTGCAGATATTGCACAGATAGTGTTTATAGGTAACTGTACAGATATTGCACAGATAGTGAGCCTGGCTAACTGTACAGATATTGCAGAAAGTGAGCGTGGCTAACTGTGACGCTACTGCACAGATAGTGAGCATGACTAAATCTGCAGATATTGCACAGATAGTGAGCCTGGCTAACTGTGCAGATATTGCAGAAAGTGAGCGTGACTATCTGTGCAATATCTGTACAGTTAGTGAGCCTGGCTAACTGTGCAGATTTTGGAGACAGTGAGCGTGACGAACTGTGCACGAATTGTACAGATCGTGAGCGTGGCTAACTGTGCAGATATTGCACAGATAGCGAGTCTTGCTAACTGTGTAGATATTGCACAGATAGTGAATCTGTCAAACTGTACAGATATTGCACAGATAGTGAGCGTGACTCACTGTGCAGATATTGCACAGATAGTGAGCCTGGCTGACTGTGCAGATATTGCAGATAGTGAGTCTTGCTAACTGTGCAGATATTGCACAGATAGTGAATCTGGCTAACTGTACAGATATTGCACAGATAGTGAGCCTGGCTAACTGTACAGGTATTGCACAGATAGTGAGCCTGGCTAACTGTGCAGATATTGCACAGATAGTGAGCCTGGTTAACTGTGCAGATATTGCACAGATAATGAGCGTGGCCAACTGTGCAGATATTGCAGATAGTGCGAATGGCTAACTGTGCAGATATTGCACACATCTTGAGCGTGGCTAACTGTGCAGATATTGCAGATAGTGAGCGTGACTAACTATCTGTTCAATATCTGTACAGTTAGTCACGCTCACTATCTGTGCAATATCTGTACAGTGAGCCTGGCTAACTGTGCAGATTTTGCAGATAGTGAGCGTGACTATCTGTGCAGATATTGCACAGATCGTGAGCGTGGCTAACTGTGCAGATATTGCAGATAGTGAGCGTGGCTAACTGTGCAGATATTGCACAGATAGTGAGCGTGGCTAACTGTACAGATATTGCACAGATAGTGAGCGTGGCTAACTGTACAGATATTGTACAGATAGTGAGCCTTGCTAACTGTGCAGATCGTGAGCGTGGTTAACTGTACAGATATTGCGGATAGTGAGCGTGGCAAACTGTGCAGATATTGCACAGATAATGAGCGTGGCCAACTGTGCAGATAGTGAGCGTGGCTAACTGTGCAGACATGGCACAGATCGTGAGCGTGGAGAACTGTGCAGATATTGCAGATAGTGAACATGGCTAACTGTACAGATATTGCAGATAGTGAGCATGGCTAACTGTGCAGAAATTGCAGATAGTGAGCGTGGCCAACTGTGCAGATATTGCACAGATAGTGAGCGTGGCTAACTGTGCAGATATTGCAGAAAGTGAGTCTGGCTAACTGTGCAGATATTGCACAGATATTGAGCGTGACTAACTCTACAGATAGTGAGCCTGGCTAACTGTGCAGATACAGCACAGATAGTGAGCCAGGCTAACTGTGCAGATATTGCACAGAAAGTGAGCCTGGCTAACTGTACAGATATTGCACAGATAGTGAGCCTGGCTAACTGTGCAGATATTGCAGATAGTGAGCCTGGCTAACTGTGCAGATATTTCACAGATAATGAGCGTGGCCAACTGTGCAGATATTGCAGATAGTGAACATGGCTAACTGTACAGATATTGCAGATAGTGAGCATGGCTTACTGTGCAGATATTGCAGATCGTGAGCCTGGCTAACTGTGCAGATATTGCAGATCGTGAGCATGGCTAACTGTGCAGATATTGCAGACAGTAAACATGGCTAACTGTGCAGACATTGCACAGATAGTGAGCGTGGCTAACTACAGATATTGCAGATAGTGAGTGTGGCTATCTGCAGATATTGTACAGATAGTGAGCCTGGCTAACTGTGCAGATATTGCACAGATAGTGGGCGTGGCTAACTGTGCAGATTTTTCATATAGTGAGCGTGACTCACTGTGCAGATATTGCACAGATCGTGAGCGTGGCTAACTGTGCAGATATTGCAGATACTGAGCCTGGCTAACTGTGCAGATATTGCAGATAGTGAACACGGCTAACTGTGCAGACATTGCACAGATAGTGAGCGTGGCTAACTACAAATATTGCAGATAGTGAGTGTGGCTAACTGCAGATATTGTACAGATAGTGAGCCTGGCTAACTGTGCAGATATTGCACAGATAGTGGGCGTGGCTAACTGTGCAGATATTGCACAGATAGTGAGCGTGGCTAACTGTACAGATATTGCACAGATAGTGAGCGTGACTAACTGTACAGATATTGCACAGATAGTGAGCCTGGCTAACTGTGCAGATATTGCACAGATAGTGGGCGTGTCTAACTGTGCAGATTTTGCATATAATGAGCGTGACTAACTGTGCAGATATTGCACAGATCGTGAGCGTGGCTAACTGTGCAGATATTGCAGATACTGAGCCTGGCTAACTGTGCAGATATTGCAGATAGTGAACATGGCTAACTGTGCAGACATTGCACAGATAGTGAGCGTGGCTAACTACAAATATTGCAGATAGTGAGTGTGGCTAACTGCAGATATTGTACAGATAGTGAGCCTGGCTAACTGTGCAGATATTGCACAGATAGTGGGCGTGGCTAACTGTGCAGATATTGCACAGATAGTGAGCATGGCTAACTGTGCAGATATTGCAGATAGTGAGCGTGGCTAATTGTGCAGATATTGCACAGATAGTGAGCGTGGCTAACTGTACAGATATTGCACAGATAGTGAGCGTGACTAACTGTACAGATATTGCACAAATAGCCTGGCTAACTGTGCAGATATTGCAGATAGTGAGCCTGGCTAACTGTGCAGATAGTGAGCGTGGTTAACTGCACAGATATTGCGGGTAGTGAGCGTGGCAAACTGTGAAGATAGTGAGCCTGGCTAACTGTACAGATATTGCACAAATAGCCTGGCTAACTGTGCAGATATTGCAGATAGTGAGCCTGGCTAAATGTGCAGATATTGCACAGATAATGAGCGTGGCCAACTGTGCAGATAGTGAGCGTGGCTAACTGTGCAGACATGGCACAGATCGTGAGCGTGGCGAACTGTGCAGATATTGCAGATAGTGAACATGGCTAACTGTACAGATATTGCAGATAGTGAGCATGGCTAACTGTGCAGATATTGCAGATCGTGAGCATGGCTAACTGTGCAGATATTGCAGATAGTGAGGGGGGCTAACTGTGCAGATATTGCACAGATAGTGAGTGTGGCTAACTGTACAGATATTGCAGATCGTGAGCGTGGCTAACTGTGCAGATATTGCAAAGACAGTGAGCGTGACTAACTGTGCAGATATCGCAGAAAGTGAATCTGGCTAACTGTGCACATATTGCACAGATATTGAGCGTGACTAACTCTACAGATAGTGAGCCTGGCTAACTGTGCAGATATAGCACAGATAGTGAGTCTGGCTAACTGTGCAGATATTGCAAAGATAGTGAGCCTAGCTAACTAGACAGATATTGCACAGAAAGTGAGCATGGCTAACTCTGCAGATATTGCAAAGAGAGTGAGCGTGACTAACTGTGCAGATATTGCAAAGATAGTGAGCATGGCTAACTGTGCAGATATTGCAGAAAGTGAGCGTGGCTAACTGTGACGCTACTGCACAGATAGTGAGCATGACTAAATCTGCAGATATTGCACAGATAGTGAGTCTGGCTAACTGTGCAGATATTGCACAGATAGTGAGCCTAGCTAACTAGACAGATATTGCACAGAAAATGAGCATGGCTAAATCTGCAGATATTGCAAAGAGAGTGAGCGTGACTGACTGTGCAGATATTGCACAGATAGTGAGCCTGGCTAACTGTACAGATATTGCAGAAAGTGAGCGTGGCTAACTGTGACGCTACTGCACAGATAGTGAGCATGACTAAATCTGCAGATATTGCACAGATAGTGAGCCTGGCTAACTGTGCAGATATTGCAGAAAGTGAGCGTGACTATCTGTGCAATATCTGTACAGTTAGTGAGCCTGGGTAACTGTGCAGATTTTGCAGACAGTGAGCGTGACTAACTGTGCACGAATTGCACAAATCGTGAGCGTGGCTAACTGTGCAGATATTGCACAGACAGCGAGTCTTGCTAACTGTGCAGATATTGCACAGATAGTGAGCCTGGCTGACTGTGCAGATATTGCAGATAGTGAGTCTTGCTAACTGTGCAGACATTGCACAGATAGTGAGCGTGGCTAACTACAGATATTGCAGATAGTGAGTGTGGCTAACTGCAGATATTGTACAGATAGTGAGCCTGGCTAACTATGCAGATATTGCACAGATAGTGGGCGTGGCTAACTGTGCAGATTTTGCAGATAGTGAGCGTGACTAACTGTGCAGATATTGCACAGATCGTGAGCGTGTCCAACTGTGCAGATATTGCAGATAGTGAGCCTGGCTAACTGTGCAGATATTGCAGATCGTGAGCATGGCTAACTATGCAGATATTGCAGATAGTGAACAAAGCTAACTGTGCAGATATTGCACAGATAGTGAGCATGGCTAACTGTGCAGATATTGCTGATCGTGAGCGTGGCTAACTGTGCAGATATTGCACAGATAGTGAGCGTGGCTAACTGTACAGATATTGCACAGATAGTGAGCGTGGCTAACTGTACAGATATTGCACAGATAGTGAGCCTTGCTAACTGTGCAGATAGTGAGCGTGGTTAACTGTACAGATATTGCGGATAGTGAGCGTGGCAAACTGTGCAGATATTGCACAGATAATGAGCGTGGCCAACTGTGCAGATAGTGAGCGTGGCTAACTGTGCAGACATGGCACAGATCGTGAGCGTGGAGAACTGTGCAGATATTGCAGATAATGAACATGGCTAACTGTACAGATATTGCAGATAGTGAGCATGGCTAACTGTGCAGATATTGCAGATCGTGAGCATGGCTAACTGTGCAGATATTGCAGACCGTGTGCATGGCTAACTGTGCAGATATTGCAGAGAGTGAGCGTGGCTAACTGTGCAGATATTGCAGAAAGTGAGTCTGGCTAACTGTGCAGATATTGCAAAGATATTGAGCGTGACTAACTCTACAGATAGTGAGCCTGGCTAACTTTGCAGATACAGCACAGATAGTGAGCCAGGCTAACTGTGCAGATATTGCACAGAAAGTGAGCCTAGCTAACTAGACAGATATTGCACAGAAAGTGAGCATGGCTAAATCTGCAGATATTGCAAAGATAGTGAGCCTGGCTTACTGTGCAGATATTGCAGATAGTGAGCATGACTATCTGCACAGATATTGCAGATAGTGAGCGTGGCTAACTGTGCAGATATTGCACAGATCGTCACGCTCACTATCTGCAATATCTGTACAGTTAGCCAGGCTCACTATCTGTGCAATATCTGTACAGTTAGCCAGGCTCACTATCTGTGCAATATCTGCAGTTAGCCATGCTCAATATCTGCAATATCTGCAAACTGTACAGATATTGCACAGATAGTGAGCATGGATAACCATGCAGATATTGCACAGATAGTGAGCCTGGCTAACTGTACAGATATTGCACAGATAGTGAGCCTGGCTAACTGTGCAGATATTGCAGATAGTGAGCCTGGCTAACTGTGCAGATATTTCACAGATAATGAGCGTGGCCAACTGTGCAGATATTGCAGATAGTGAACATGGCTAACTGTACAGATATTGCAGATAGTGAGCATGGCTAACTGTGCAGATATTGCAGATCGTGAGCATGGCTAACTGTGCAGATATTGCAGATCGTGAGCGTGGCTAACTGTGCAGATATTGCAAAGACAGTGAGCGTGACGAACTGTGCAGATATCGCAGAAAGTGAGTCTGGCTAACTGTGCAGATATTGCACAGATAGTGAGCCTGGCTAACTGTGCAGATAGAGCACAGATAGTGAGTCTGGCTAACTGTGCAGATATTGCAGATACTGAGCCTGGCTAACTGTGCAGATATTGCAGATAGTGAACATGGCTAACTGTGCAGACATTGCACAGATAGTGAGCGTGGCCAACTACAAATATTGCAGATAGTGAGTGTGGCTAACTGCAGATATTGTACAGATAGTGAGCCTGGCTAACTGTGCAGATATTGCACAGATAGTGGGCGTGGCTAACTGTGCAGATATTGCACAGATAGTGAGCATGGCTAACTGTGCAGATATTGCAGATAGTGAGCGTGGCTAATTGTGCAGATATTGCACAGATAGTGAGCGTGGCTAACTGTACAGATATTGCACAGATAGTGAGCGTGACTAACTGTACAGATATTGCACAAATAGCCTGGCTAACTGTGCAGATATTGCAGATAGTGAGCCTGGCTAACTGTGCAGATATTGCACAGATAATGAGCGTGGCCAACTGTGCAGATAGTGAGCGTGGCTAACTGTGCAGACATGGCACAGATCGTGAGCGTGGCGAACTGTGCAGATATTGCAGATAGTGAACATGGCTAACTGTACAGATATTGCAGATAGTGAGCATGGCTAACTGTGCAGATATTGAGATCGTGAGCATGGCTAACTGTGCAGATATTGCAGATAGTGAGGGGGGCTAACTGTGCAGATATTGCACAGATAGTGAGTGTGGCTAACTGTACAGATATTGCAGATCGTGAGCGTGACTAACTGTGCAGATATCGCAGAAAATGAGTCTGGCTAACTGTGCAGATATTGCACAGATATTGAGCGTGACTAACTCTACAGATAGTGAGCCTGGCTAACTGTCCAGATATAGCACAGATAGTGAGTCTGGCTAACTGTGCAGATATTGCAAAGATAGTGAGCCTAGCTAACTAGACAGATATTGCACAGAAAGTGAGCATGGCTAAATCTGCAGATATTGCAAAGAGAGTGAGCGTGACTAACTGTGCAGATATTGCACAGATAGTGAGCATGGCTAACTGTGCAGATATTGCAGAAAGTGAGCGTGGCTAACTGTGACTCTACTGCACAGATAGTGAGCATGACTAAATCTGCAGATATTGCACAGATAGTGAGTCTGGCTAACTGTGCAGATATTGCACAGATAGTGAGCCTAGCTAACTAGACAGATATTGCACAGAAAATGAGCATGGCTAAATCTGCAGATATTGCAAAGAGAGTGAGCGTGACTAACTGTGCAGATATTGCACAGATAGTGAGCCTGGCTAACTGTACAGATATTGCAGAAAGTGAGCGTGGCTAACTGTGACGCTACTGCACAGATAGTGAGCATGACTAAATCTGCAGATATTGCACAGATAGTGAGCCTGGCTAACTGTGCAGATATTGCAGAAAGTGAGCGTGACTATCTGTGCAATATCTGTACAGTTAGTGAGCCTGGCTAACTGTGCAGATTTTGCAGACAGTGAGCGTGACTAACTGTGCACGAATTGCACAAATCGTGAGCGTGGCTAACTGTGCAGATATTGCACAGACAGCGAGTCTTGCTAACTGTGTAGATATTGCACAGATAGTGAATCTGTCAAACTGTACAGATATTGCACAGATAGTGAGCGTGACTCACTGTGCAGATATTGCACAGATAGTGAGCCTGGCTGACTGTGCAGATATTGCAGATAGTGAGTCTTGCTAACTGTGCAGACATTGCACAGATAGTGAGCGTGGCTAACTACAGATATTGCAGATAGTGAGTGTGGCTAACTGCAGATATTGTA
This sequence comes from Pristiophorus japonicus, assembly GCF_044704955.1. Classification (NCBI taxonomy): domain Eukaryota; kingdom Metazoa; phylum Chordata; class Chondrichthyes; family Pristiophoridae; genus Pristiophorus; species Pristiophorus japonicus. Next base: position 135,032,543 of record NC_091987.1, on the reverse strand, counting down.
CAGATAGTGAGCCTGGCTAACTATGCAGATATTGCACAGATAGTGGGCGTGGCTAACTGTGCAGATTTTGCAGATAGTGAGCGTGACTAACTGTGCAGATATTGCACAGATCGTGAGCGTGTCCAACTGTGCAGATATTGCAGATAGTGAGCCTGGCTAACTGTGCAGATATTGCAGATCGTGAGCATGGCTAACTATGCAGATATTGCAGATAGTCAACAAAGCTAACTGTGCAGATATTGCACAGATAGTGAGCATGGCTAACTGTGCAGATATTGCTGATCGTGAGCGTGGCTAACTGTGCAGATATTGCACAGATAGTGAGCGTGGCTAACTGTACAGATATTGCACAGATAGTGAGCGTGGCTAACTGTACAGATATTGCACAGATAGTGAGCCTTGCTAACTGTGCAGATAGTGAGCGTGGTTAACTGTACAGATATTGCGGATAGTGAGCGTGGCAAACTGTGCAGATATTGCACAGATAATGAGCGTGGCCAACTGTGCAGATAGTGAGCGTGGCTAACTGTGCAGACATGGCACAGATCGTGAGCGTGGAGAACTGTGCAGATATTGCAGATAATGAACATGGCTAACTGTACAGATATTGCAGATAGTGAGCATGGCTAACTGTGCAGATATTGCAGATCGTGAGCATGGCTAACTGTGCAGATATTGCAGATCGTGTGCATGGCTAACTGTGCAGATATTGCAGAGAGTGAGCGTGGCTAACTGTGCAGATATTGCAGAAAGTGAGTCTGGCTAACTGTGCAGATATTGCAAAGATATTGAGCGTGACTAACTCTACAGATAGTGAGCCTGGCTAACTGTGCAGATACAGCACAGATAGTGAGCCAGGCTAACTGTGCAGATATTGCACAGAAAGTGAGCCTAGCTAACTAGACAGATATTGCACAGAAAGTGAGCATGGCTAAATCTGCAGATATTGCAAAGATAGTGAGCCTGGCTTACTGTGCAGATATTGCAGATAGTGAGCATGACTATCTGCACAGATATTGCAGATAGTGAGCGTGGCTAACGGTGCAGATATTGCACAGATCGTCACGCTCACTATCTGCAATATCTGTACAGTTAGCCAGGCTCACTATCTGTGCAATATCTGTACAGTTAGCCAGGCTCACTATCTGTGCAATATCTGCAGTTAGACATGCTCACTATCTGCAATATCTGCAAACTGTACAGATATTGCACAGATAGTGAGCATGGATAACCATGCAGATATTGCACAGATAGTGAGCCTGGCTAACTGTACAGATATTGCACAGATAGTGAGCCTGGCTAACTGTGCAGATATTGCAGATAGTGAGCCTGGCTAACTGTACAGATATTGCAGATAGTGAGCATGGCTAACTGTGCAGATATTGCAGATCGTGAGCATGGCTAACTGTGCAGATATTGCAGATCGTGAGCGTGGCTAACTGTGCAGATATTGCAAAGACAGTGAGCGTGACGAACTGTGCAGATATCGCAGAAAGTGAGTCTGGCTAACTGTGCAGATATTGCACAGATAGTGAGCCTGGCTAACTGTGCAGATAGAGCACAGATAGTGAGTCTGGCTAACTGTGCAGATATTGCAGATACTGAGCCTGGCTAACTGTGCAGATATTGCAGATAGTGAACATGGCTAACTGTGCAGACATTGCACAGATAGTGAGCGTGGCTAACTACAAATATTGCAGATAGTGAGTGTGGCTAACTGCAGATATTGTACAGATAGTGAGCGTGGCTAATTGTGCAGATATTGCACAGATAGTGAGCGTGGCTAACTGTACAGATATTGCACAGATAGTGAGCGTGACTAACTGTACAGATATTGCACAAATAGCCTGGCTAACTGTGCAGATATTGCAGATAGTGAGCCTGGCTAACTGTGCAGATAGTGAGCGTGGTTAACTGCACAGATATTGCGGGTAGTGAGCGTGGCAAACTGTGAAGATAGTGAGCCTGGCTAACTGTACAGATATTGCACAAATAGCCTGGCTAACTGTGCAGATATTGCAGATAGTGAGCCTGGCTAACTGTGCAGATATTGCACAGATAATGAGCGTGGCCAACTGTGCAGATAGTGAGCGTGGCTAACTGTGCAGACATGGCACAGATCGTGAGCGTGGCGAACTGTGCAGATATTGCAGATAGTGAACATGGCTAACTGTACAGATATTGCAGATAGTGAGCATGGCTAACTGTGCAGATATTGCAGATCGTGAGCATGGCTAACTGTGCAGATATTGCAGATAGTGATGGGGGCTAACTGTGCAGATATTGCACAGATAGTGAGTGTGGCTAACTGTACAGATATTGCAGATCGTGAGCGTGGCTAACTGTGCAGATATTGCAAAGACAGTGAGCGTGACTAACTGTGCAGATATCGCAGAAAGTGAGTCTGGCTAACTGTGCAGATATTGCACAGATATTGAGCGTGACTAACTCTACAGATAGTGAGCCTGGCTAACTGTCCAGATATAGCACAGATAGTGAGTCTGGCTAACTGTGCAGATATTGCAAAGATAGTGAGCCTAGCTAACTAGACAGATATTGCACAGAAAGTGAGCATGGCTAAATCTGCAGATATTGCAAAGAGAGTGAGCGTGACTAACTGTGCAGATATTGCAGAGATAGTGAGCATGGCTAACTGTGCAGATATTGCAGAAAGTGAGCGTGGCTAACTGTGACTCTACTGCACAGATAGTGAGCATGAATAAATCTGCAGATATTGCACAGATAGAGAGTCTGGCTAACTGTGCAGATATTGCACAGATAGTGAGCGTAGCTAACTAGACAGATATTGCACAGAAAATGAGCATGGCTAAATCTTCAGATATTGCAAAGAGAGTGAGCGTGACTAACTGTGCAGATATTGCACAGATAGTGAGTCTGGCTAACTGTACAGATATTGCAGAAAGTGAGCGTGGCTAACTGTGACGCTACTGCACAGATACTGAGCATGACTAAATCTGCAGATATTGCACAGATAGTGAGCCTGGCTAACTGTGCAGATATTGCAGAAAGTGAGCGTGACTATCTGTGCAATATCTGTACAGTTAGTGAGCCTGGCTAACTGTGCAGATTTTGCAGACAGTGAGCGTGACTAACTGTGCACGAATTGCACAAATCGTGAGCGTGGCTAACTGTGCAGATATTGCACAGACAGCGAGTCTTGCTAACTGTGTAGATATTGCACAGATAGTGAATCTGTCAAACTGTACAGATATTGCACAGATAGTGAGCGTGACTCACTGTGCAGATATTGCACAGATAGTGAGCCTGGCTGACTGTGCAGATATTGCAGATAGTGAGTCTTGCTAACTGTGCAGACATTGCACAGATAGTGAGCGTGGCTAACTACAGATATTGCAGATAGTGAGTGTGGCTAACTGCAGATATTGTACAGATAGTGAGCCTGGCTAACTATGCAGATATTGCACAGATAGTGGGCGTGGCTAACTGTGCAGATTTTGCAGATAGTGAGCGTGACTAACTGTGCAGATATTGCACAGATCGTGAGCGTGTCCAACTGTGCAGATATTGCAGATAGTGAGCCTGGCTAACTGTGCAGATATTGCAGATCGTGAGCATGGCTAACTATGCAGATATTGCAGATAGTGAACAAAGCTAACTGTGCAGATATTGCACAGATAGTGAGCATGGCTAACTGTGCAGATATTGCTGATCGTGAGCGTGGCTAACTGTGCAGATATTGCACAGATAGTGAGCGTGGCTAACTGTACAGATATTGCACAGATAGTGAGCGTGGCTAACTGTACAGATATTGCACAGATAGTGAGCCTTGCTAACTGTGCAGATAGTGAGCGTGGTTAACTGTACAGATATTGCGGATAGTGAGCGTGGCAAACTGTGCAGATATTGCACAGATAATGAGCGTGGCCAACTGTGCAGATAGTGAGCGTGGCAAACTGTGCAGACATGGCACAGATCGTGAGCGTGGAGAACTGTGCAGATATTGCAGATAATGAACATGGCTAACTGTACGGATATTGCAGATAGTGAGCATGGCTAACTGTGCAGATATTGCAGATCGTGAGCATGGCTAACTGTGCAGATATTGCAGATCGTGAGCATGGCTAACTGTGCAGATATTGCAGAGAGTGAGCGTGGCTAACTGTGCAGATATTGCAGAAAGTGAGCCTGGCTAACTGTGCAGATATTGCAAAGATATTGAGCGTGACTAACTCTACAGATAGTGAGCCTGGCTAACTGTGCAGATACAGCACAGATAGTGAGCCAGGCTAACTGTGCAGATATTGCACAGAAAGTGAGCCTAGCTAACTAGACAGATATTGCACAGAAAGTGAGCATGGCTAACTGTGCAGATAGAGCACAGATAGTGAGCCTGGCTAACTGTACAGATATTGCACAGATAGTGAGCCTGGCTAAATCTGCAGATATTGCAAAGAGAGTGAGCGTGACTAACTGTGTAGATATTGCACAGATAGTGAATCTGTCAAACTGTACAGATATTGCACAGAGAGTGAGCATGACTCACTGTACAGATATTGCACAGATAGTGAGCCTGGCTAACTGTACAGATATTGCAGAAAGTGAGCGTGGCTAACTGTGACGCCACTGCACAGATAGTGAGCATGACTAAATCTGCAGATATTGCACAGATAGTGAGCCTCGCTAACTGTGCAGATATTGCAGAAAGTGAGCGTGACTAACTGTGCAGATATTGCACAGATAGTGAGCCTGGCTGACTGTGCAGATATTGCAGATAGTGAATCTGGATAACTGTACAGATATTGCACAGATAGTGAATCTGTCAAACTGTGCAGATTTTGCAGATAGTGAGCGTGACTAACTGTGCAGATATTGCACAGATCGTGAGCGTGGCTAACTGTGCACATATTGCAGATAGTGAGCCTGGCTAACTGTGCAGATATTGCACAGATAGTGAGCGTGGCTAACTCTGCAGATATTGCAGATCGTGAGCATGGCTAACTGTGCAGATATTGCAGATAGTGAGCATGGCTAACTGTGCAGATATTGCACAGATAGTGAGCGTGGCTAACTGTGCAGATATTGCACAGATCGTGAGCGTGGCTCACTGTGCAGATATTGCAGATAGTGAGCCTGGCTAACTGTGCAGATATTGCAGATAGTGAACATGGCTAACTGTGCAGATATTGCACAGATAGTGAGTATGGCTAACTGTGCAGATATTGCAGATAGTGCGTGTGGCTAACTGTGCAGATATTGTACAGATCGTGAGCCTGGCTAACTCTGCAGATATTGTACAGATAGTGAGCCTGGCTAACTGTGCAGATATTGCAGATAGTGAGCCTGGCAAACTGTGCAGATATTGCACAGATCGTGAGCCTGGCTAACTGTGCAGATATTGCAGATAGTGAGCCTGGCAAACTGTGCAGATATTGCAGATAGTGAGCGTGGATAACTGTTCAGATATTGCACAGATAGTGAGCCTGGCTAACTGTGTAGATAGTGAGCGTGGCTAACTGTGCAGATATTGCACAGATAGTGAGCGTGGCTGACTGTGCAGATATTGCACAGATCGTGAGCGTGGCGAACTGTGCAGATATTGCAGAAAGTGAGCGCGTGACTAACTGTGCAGATATTGCACAGTTAGTGAGCCTGGCTAACAGTGTAGATAATGCAAAGATAGTGAGCATGGCTATCTGTGCAGATATTGCAGATAGTGTGCGTTACTAACTATCTGTGCAATATCTGTACAGTTAGTCACGCTCACTATCTGTGCAATAGCTGTACAGTGAGCCTGGCTAACTGTGCAGTTTTTGCAGATAGTGAGCTTGACGAACTGTGCAGATATTGCACAGATCGTGAGCCTGGCTAACTGTGCAGTTTTTGCAGATAGTGAGCCTGGCAAACTGTGCAGATATTGCAGATCGTGAGCCTGGCTAACTGTGCAGATATTGCAGATAGTGAGCCTGGCAAACTGTGCAGTTTTTGCAGATAGTGAGCGTGACTAACTGTGCAGATATTGCACAGATCGTGAGCGTGGCTAACTGTGCAGATATTGCAGATAGTGAGCCTGGCTAACTGTGCAGATATTGCAGATCGTGAGCATGGCTATCTGTGCAGATATTGCAGATAGTGAACATGGCTAACTGTGCAGACATTGCACAGATAGTGAGCGTGGCTAACTACAGATATTGCAGATAGTGAGTGTGGCTAACTGCAGATATTGTACAGATAGTGAGCGTGGCTAACTGTGCAGATATTGCACAGATAGTGGGCGTGGCTAACTGCAGATTTTGCAGATAGTGAGCGTGACTAACTGTGCAGATATTGCACAGATCGTGAGCGTGGCTAATTGTGCAGATATTGCAGATAGTGAGCGTGGCTAACTGTGCAGATATTGCACAGATAGTGAGCCTGGCTAACTGAACAGATATTGCAGAAAGTGAGTCTGGCTAACTGCAGATATTGCAGATAGTGAGCGTGGCTTACTGTGCAGCTATTGCACAGATAGTGAGCCCGGCTAACTGCAGATAGTGAGCGTGGTTAACTGTACAGATATTGCGGATAGTGAGCGTGGCAAACTGTGAAGATAGTGAGCCTGGCTAACTGTACAGATATTGCACAAATAGCCTGGCTAACTGTGCAGATATTGCAGATAGTGAGCCTGGCTAACTGTGCAGATATTGCACAGATAATGAGCGTGGCCAACTGTGCAGATAGTGAGCGTGGCTAACTGTGCAGATATGGCACAGATCGTGAGCGTGGCGAACTGTGCAGATATTGCAGATAGTGAACATGGCTAACTGTACAGATATTGCAGATCGTGAGCATGGTTAACTGTGCAGATATTGCAGATCGTGAGCATGGCTAACTGTGCAGATATTGCAGATAGTGAGCGTGGCTAACTGTGCAGATATTGCACAAATAGTTAGCGTGGCTAACAGTACAGATATTGCAGATCGTGAGCGTGGTTAACTGTGCAGGTATTGCAAAGACAGTGAGCGTGACTAACTCTACAGATATTGCAGAAAGTGAGCCTGGCTAACTGTGCAGATATAGCACAGATAGTGAGCCTGGCTAACTGTGCAGATATTGCACAGATAGTGAGCCTAGCTAACTAGACAGATATTGCACAGAAAGTGAGCATGGCTAAATCTGCAGATATTGCAAAGATAGTGAGCCTGGCTTACTGTGCAGATATTGCAGATAGTGAGCATGACTATCTGCACAGATATTGCAGATAGTGAGCGTGGCTAACTGTGCAGATATTGCACAGATCGTGAGCGTGGCTAACTGAGCATATATTGCACAGATAGTGAGCGTGGCTAACTGTGCAGATATTGCAGATAGTGAGCCTGGCAAAGTGTGCAGATATTGCACAGATAGTGAGCGTGGCTAACTGTGCAGATATTGCAGATAGTGAGCCTGGCTAACTGTGCAGATATTGCAGATAGTGAGCGTGGCTAACTGTGCAGATATTGCACAGATATTGAGCCTGGCTAACTGTGTAGATAGTGAGCGTGACTAACTGTGCAGATATTGCAGAAAGTGAGTCTTGCTAACTGTGTAGATATTGCACAGTTAGTGAATCTGGCAAACTGTACAGATATTGCACAGATAGTGAGCGTGACTCACTGTGCAGATATTGCACAGATAGTGAGCCTGGCTGACTGTGCAGATATTGCAAATGGTGAGTCTTGCTAACTGTGCAGATATTGCACAGATAGTGAATCTGGCTAACTGTACAGATATTGCACAGATAGTGAGCCTGGCTAACTGTGCAGATATTGCACAGATAGTGAGCCTGGCTAACTGTGCAGATATTGCACAGATAATGAGCGTGGCCAACTGTGCAGATATTGCAGATAGTGAGAATGGCTAACTGTGCAGATATTGCACACATCGTGAGCGTGGCTAACTGTGCAGATATTGCAGATAGTGAGCGCGTGACTAACTGTGCAGATATTGCACAGTTAATGAGCCTGGCTAACAGTGTAGATATTGCACAGATAGTTAGCATGGCTAATTGTGCAGATATTGCAGATAGTGAACATGGCTAACTGTACAGATATTGCAGATAGTGAGCATGGCTAATTGCAGATAGTGAGCGTGACTAACTATCTGTTCAATATCTGTACAGTTAGTCACGCTCACTATCTGTGCAATATCTGTACAGTGAGCCTGGCTAACTGTGCAGATTTTGCAGATAGTGAGCGTGACTAACTGTGCAGATATTGCACAGATCGTGAGCGTGGCTAACTGTGCACATATTGCAGATAGTGAGCCTGGCCAACTGTGCAGATATTGCACAGATAGTGAGCGTGGCTAACTGTGCAGATATTGCAGATCGTGAGCATCGCTAACTGTGCAGATAATGCAGATCGTGAGCATGGCTAACTGTGCAGATACTGCAGATAGTGAACATGGCTAACTGTGTAGATATTGCACAGATAGTGCGTGTGGCTAACTGTGCAGATATTGCACAGATAGTGGGCGTGGCTAACTGTGCAGATATTGCACAGATAGTGAGCGTGACTAACTGTGCAGATATTGCAGAAAGTGAGCCTGGCTAACTGTGCAGATATTGCACAGATCGTCAGCCTGGCAACAGTGCCGATATTGCAGATAGTGAGCATGGCTAACTGTGCAGATTTTCCAGATAGTGAACATGACGAACTGTGCAGATATTGCACAGATATTGAGCCTGACTAACTCTACAGATATTGCACAGATAGTGAGCGTGGCTAACTGTGCAGATATTGCACAGATAGTGAGCATGGCTAACTGTACAGATATTGCAGAGAGTGAGCGTGGCTAACTGTGCAGATATTGCACAGAGAGTGAGCCTGGCTAACTTTGCAGATATTGCAGATAGTGAGCCTGGCTAACTGTGCAGATATTGCACAGATAGTGAGCCTGGCTAACTGTGCAGATATTGCAGATAGTGAGCCTGGCTAACAGTGCAGATATTGCAGATAGTGAGCCTGGCTAACTGTGCAGATATTGCAGATAGTGAGCCTGGCTAACTGTGCAGATAGTGAGCGTAGCTAACTGTGCAGATATTGCACAGAGAGTGAGCGTGGCGAACTGTGCAGATATTGCACAGAGAGTGAGCCTGGCAAACTGTGCAGACATTGCACAGATAGTGGGCGTGGCTAACTGTGCAGATTTTGCAGATCGTGAGCGTGACTAACTGTGCAGATATTGCACAGATCGTGAGCGTGGCTAACTGTGTAATTATTGCAGATAGTGAGCCTGGCTAACTGTGCAGATATTGCAGATAGTGAGCCTGGCTAACTGTGCAGATATTGCACAGATAGTGAGCGTGGCTAACTCTGCAGATATTGCAGATCGTGAGCATGGCTAACTGTGCAGATATTGCAGATAGTGAGCGTGGCTAACTGAGCAGATATTGCAGATAGTGAGCCTGGCAAAGTGTGCAGATTTTGCACAGATCGTGAGCCTGGCTAACTGTGCAGATATTGCAGATAGTGAGCCTGGCTAACTGTGCAGATATTGCAGATAGTGAGCGTGGCTAACTGTGCAGATATTGCACATATATTGAGCCTGGCTAACTGTGTAGATAGTGAGCGTGACTAACTGTGCAGATATTGCAGAAAGTGAGTCTTGCTAACTGTGTAGATATTGCACAGTTAGTGAATCTGGCAAACTGTACAGATATTGCACAGATAGTGAGCGTGACTCACTGTGCAGATATTGCACAGATAGTGAGCCTGGCTAACTGTGCAGATATTGCACAGATAATGAGCGTGGCCAACTGTGCAGATATTGCAGATAGTGAGAATGGCTAACTGTGCAGATATTGCACACATCGTGACCGTGGCTAACTGTGCAGATATTGCAGATAGTGAGCCTGGCTAATTGTGCAGATATTGCACAGATAATGAGCCTGGCTAACTGTGCAGATATTGCAGATAGTGAGCCTGGCTAACTGTGCAGATATTGCAGATAGTGAGCGTGGCTAACTGTGCAGATAGTGAGCCTGGCTAACTGTGCAGATATTGCACAGGTAGTGAGCGTGGCTAACTGTGCAGATATTGCACAGAGAGTGAGCCTGGCAAACTGTGCAGACATTGCACAGATAGTAGGCTTGGCTAACTGTGCAGATTTTGCAGATCGTGAGCGTGACTAACTGTGCAGATATTGCACAGATCGTGAGCGTGGCTAACTGTGCAGATATTGCAGATAGTGAGCCTGGCTAACTGTGCAGATATTGCAGATCGTGAGCATGGCTAACTATGCAGATAGTGAACATGCCTAACTGTGCAGATATTGCAGATCGTGAGCATGGCTAACTGTGCAGATATTGCAGATAGTGAGCGTGGCTAACTGTGCAGATATCGCACAGATCGTGAGCGTGGCTAACTGTGCAGATATTGCAGATAGTGAGCGTGGCTAACTGTGCAGATATTGCACAGATATTGAGCCTGGCTAACTGTGTAGATAGTGAGCGTGACTAACTGTGCAGATATTGCAGAAAGTGAGTCTTGCTAACTGTGTAGATATTGCACAGATAGTGAGCGTGGCTAACTGTGCAGATATTGCACAGATAGTGAGCGTGACTAACTCTACAGATATTGCAGATAGTGAGCGTGGCTAACTGTACAGATATTGCAGATCGTGAGCTTGGCTCACTGTGCAGATATTGCAGATAGTGAGCGTGGCTAACTGTGCAGATATTGCAAAGACAGTGAGCGTGACTAACTGTGCAGATATTGCAGAAAGTGAGCCTGGCTAACTGTGCAGATATTGCACAGATAGTCAGCCTGGCAACAGTGCAGATATTGCAGATAGTGAGCATGGCTAACTGTGCAGATATTGCAGATAGTGAACATGACTAACTGTGCAGATATTGCACATATATTGAGCGTGACTAACTCTACAGATATTGCAGATAGTGAGCCTGGCTAACTGTGCAGATATAGCAGAGATAGTGAGCCTGGCTAACTGTGCAGATATTGCACAGATAGTGAGCCTGGCTAACTAGACAGATATTGCACAGTTAGTGAGCATGGGTAAATGTGCAGATATTGTCCAGATAGTGAGCCTGGCTAACTGTGCAGCTATTGCAGATAGTGAGCGTGACTATCTGTACAGATATTGCAGATAGTGAGAGTGGCTAACTGTGCAGATATTGCACAGATAGTGAGCGTGGCTAACTGTGGATATATTGCACAGCTATTGAGCATGGCTAACTGTACAGATATTGCAGAGAGTGAGCGTGGCTAACTGTGCAGATATTGGACAGATAGTGAGCGTGGCTAACTGTGCAGATATTGCAGAGAGTGAGCGTGGATAACTGTGCAGATATTGCACAGAGAGTGAGCCTGGCTAACTGTGCAGATATTGCAGATAGTGAGCCTGGCAAACTGTGCAGCCATTGCACAGATAGTGAGCCTGGCTAACTGCAGACAGTGAGCCTGGATAACTGTGCAGATGGTGAGCGTGGCTAACTGTGCAGATATTGCACAGATAGTGAGCGTGGCTTACTGTGCAGATATTGCACAGATAGTGAGCATGGCCAACTGTGAAAAGAACTGGTGTCTGCTTCAGAAGGAGACGTCGAACCAATTGATTAGATTGTTCTGTTATCTTTCTGGCCAATGTTGTGAAATGTGAGCAGATTCTGGTTGAGAGGAAGAATGAGAGGAAATATGTATTAAATGGCAAAACTTTCAGAATGAGTGGAAAAGCAGAGTGACCTCCGTGTTCAGGTACACAAGCCTTTAAAGGTGGAAGGGCACGTTTTTGGGCAATAGTGATCAAAGTGGAAAGTCTAGCCCTATGATCCTACATCGACTGTCTCTGATTCCCAGAATGTTGAGACCATTTTTACTGATTGGAATCCAAAGCGCCAACTGCAGCAGCCTGCGCATATGTTGAGAGATGCTACAGCTGGGTTTACGACCTCTGGCACAGGGGGAGCTCTACTGCAGGTAGCGCCGGAGTTATCACCAGCTCCATGCTGGACTACAGATCGATTGAACCTTCATGCACGACTGCACCTCTATGGGTAGTGGTCTCCTCTGCACAGTCACTGCCTAGTCCTGATGGTTGATTGGCACACTCTGTAATGAACGCAAGGACTACTCATACTCAGTTAGTAAGCTTTGAAATATAGGCCTCAGATCCCAGGACTCTGCCGCTAAGGAAGGAGGTGGGATGGTTCTCTGGCCATCAGGTTTCTGCTCCTGGGCACTCGTGCTCACCCAGCGGCAGCCTCTTCAAACTGACTGAAATCTGTGGGGTGGTTGTTGCTGCGCTGGCGCTTGTTTCAGGAGGAGTAAGTGACCCGAGGTGCTGTTCTTTTTGGATGCGATTGGGACCGGAAGCTGGTCCTTGGTGTTCACAGCAGAAGAGGAACACATATTAGGATGCTAGCTAAACGACACCCCTTCACGCAGGTTACCTAGCTAACAGTGTGGCATGCTGCAATGAACGTAAGTAAGAATAACAGAACATGGAGGGTCCTAACAGCGAGCTTCAGAGAGGCTTCCAGATTTATCTGCTTCGGTGTTTTCAGGCCTCAGGTTATCGAGCAAAACCTGTTCAAATGGGCTCAAAGTTGTGGGCCCCTCCTCTAGTTGGGTAATGCTCTCCTGTTATGCTCGACCTTGTCTAGTGCTGAGCTGCCGGAGGTTGGGGGCCCCTCTGGTTGGGTAACGCTCTCCTGTTACGCACGGCCTTGTCGAGTGCGGAGGTGCCGGAAGTTTACGGAGCACATAGTGAGATCCACGTGTCTACTTTGTAGTCCAGTTTGCGTGTGAGCGAGCGAGCGAGCACCTTGCAAGCTGGTTGTGTTGTAAGGTTCCATTTGGACTCACCTTTGCCAACGGTGACAAAAGTCACTGTGTGAGGTGTCAGTAACCAGGTGTGGCTGCAGTGTGGCCTTTCCCGCGAAGCCTGGGAAGCGATGTTTTGTGCAGCTTCAGTCAGGGTCTAATGGTACAAGAGATAAATTGTAGATTCCCTGATACGTGCTCTCGATAAGTGATACCACACATTCGTAACATTTATCCCCAAAAGCTCCGAGTTAGCTTTTTAAAAAAAGATTTCATGTGTGATCTTTGTATGTTTTATTTTGTACACTTGTTCTTTAAGGTGGGAGCACTTAATTTGCAAGTGTATTTTTTTGCTAGTCATTATAGAGACCACAGGAGGAAATCATATGTGCATAAAATATTCGGTTGCCATGGAAACTGCTATGGCAACCTAATATTTCCAGCCACCCAAGCAATGATTTGTCACAGCAATCTAAATTTACATTTAATCTAGTCCCTTTAATTGACAGTCCCAACATTCGTTTCTGACAGTGTGTTGACACGCAGGCTTCAAACCTCTATTAACAGAGTGTGAAGGAGATAAAGTGATGACTTGTATACACACTGTCGGCATTTATTGAATATCTGACAGAAAGATTTGACGGAAGGAGCAGCAGGGACGAGTGTTTTGTGTGAGGGACAAATGAGGAAAGGAGGAGAGGAAAATGCTCCTCTTCGTATCAGTTTACATTCACACACACACACTGGGTCGTGAGCACCACATTGGGAATCAGGGCATCTCTGATTATTCAGAAGTGACATTTGCTAGTGGGAGATTACAAATCCTCTTGAATTGAAATCTTAAGGAGTCTCTATTGATTGTGGTTTTGACGTGTCTCATTATCTATGGATTTAAAAAGATTGTTTTTTTTTAATTCCAAGCTTTTTTAAATTGTGTTTTGATCAAAAAGAAAATGCACGTAGAATGGTGGCAGAGAGCTCATTGCAAAATCACAAGCTTCAAAAGTGAAATAAACCATCCAAGGATGTCATGTCAGTGAGTGTCCAAATCCCCAGCAAGGACTGGGGTGTTGAGAAATCCGAGCAAGGGTGAACAACACGCACACTGCCTGCACTTTCTCCCAGCAACTGTGGAAACACAAGAAACAAGGACAGACTTGCATTTATATAGTGCCTTTCACAACCTCAGGACATCCCAAAGTGCTTTATGGCCAATTAAATTCTTGAGAAGTGTAGTCACTGTCATAATGCAGACAACGTGGCAGTATTTTATGCACAGTAAGCTCCCACAAACAGCAATGTGATAATGATCAGATAATCTGTTTTAGTGATGTTGGTTGAGGGATAAATATTGGCCAGGACCTGCTCTTCTTCAAAATAGTGCCGTAGGATTTTTTACATCCACCTAAGAGAGCAGACGGGGCCTCGATTTAGCGTTGCATCGGAAACATGGCACCCTTGGCAGTGGAGCGCTCCCTCAGTAGTCATCATCATCATAGGCAGTCCATCGAAATCAAGGAAAAGTTGCTTCCACTCGACAATAACAGACTATAAATCACCTGAGAACTCACTTTAAATTCCTGTCCCCTCAGTACAGATTCACACGAGGCATGTAGTGAAGTCAAGGTCACTCTGGACCTGCACCTTTATTTCACAGCTCTGGAATGCTGCACTTGCCTGAGACCTGTCCTTATATACCTGTCTCTTGCAAGTGCACCCCTGGTGGTAAGGTATGATGGTGGTTACAGGTCATATCTTATTACAATCATGTATAGCATGTTAGGATACAGTTATATATAATAATGTAAGATACATGACATCACCCTCCCCCAAGGTCTAATTGTCTTTATAGGTTCAGTCTCTCAGGTGGTCTACACCCTCGCGTGGAGCGTCTGAGTTGTGGTTCACTTGTTTACCTTGGTGTCTGTTTTTCTTTGGGTGTGGTTGCTGGTATCTCGCCTGGGCTGTCTGTTTCGATTGGTGTGATTGTTGTTGACTCACCTGGGCTGTCTGTTGGGATTGCCCTTTCCTCAGGTTGTTCCCTCTGTCTGTCCACCAGGTGTGGTGCGAGTTCCACATTGTAGTCTGCCTCTAGTTCCACAGTGTTGTTGGTAAATCTGCTTTTGACTTGGTCTACATGCCTACGGCAGGTTTTGCCATTGTCCATTTGTACTACCAGTAGCCTGTTTCCTTCCTTGCCCGTTACTGTCCCTGCAAGCCATTTGGGACCCCTGCCATAGTTTAGTACAAACACTTTGTCCCCTATCTCATTCCATCTCCCCCTCGAATTTCTGTCATGGTACTCAGTCAGCTTACGGCGCTTTGCCTCAATGATTTCGTGCATGTCTGGGAGGATTAATGAGAGCCTTGTTTTTAAAGTCCTTTTCATCAACAGTTGCGTAGGGAGGATCCCAGTCACTGAGTGCGGACGAGATCTGTATGCCAGCAGCAGTCGCGAAAGACGACCCTGCAGCGTGGGACCTTGGATTTTAAGCATGCCTTGTTTAACGATTTGCACTGCTCTCTCCACCTGGCCGTTGGAGGCCGGCTTGAACGGTGCCGTCTTAACGTGATTTAATCCGTAGTCAATTATAAAGTCTTGGAATTCTGCGCTGGTGAAGCACGGACCATTGTCACTAACCAATGTGTCAGGGATTCCGTGCGTTGCAAACACGGTTGCGAGGCTCTCCACAGTGGTGGAGGTTGTGCTCGAGTTTAAAATAGTGCACTTTGAAAATGCATCTACAACTACGAGGAACATTTTGCCCATGAATGGGCCCGCATAGTCGACGTGCACCCGCGACCACGGTTTGGTAGGCCAGGGCCAGGGGCTCAGTTGAGCTTCTCTGGTTGCATTGCTGAGTTGGGCACAAATGGTGCACCTTCAGACGCAGAGCTCCAAGTCCGCGTCAATACCAGGCCACCAGACGTGGGATCTGGCTATGGCCTTCATGAGAACGATCCCCGGGTGCTCGCAGTGGAGCCCCCGGACAAATGCCTCTCTGCCTCGCAGAAGCATGACTACTCGGCTGCCCCACATCAGGCAGTCTGCTTGTAGTGATAGCTCATGCATGCGCCTGTGAAAGGGTTTTAATTCCTCGGGGCAGGCATCGCGAGCCTCTGCCCAGTCACCGGTTAGGACACATCTTTTACTAAGGATAACGTGGGGTCGCTGGCCGTCCAGGCTCTGATTTGGCGAGCCGTCATGGGCGAACCTATGGACTCAAAGGCATTGATTGCCATGACTATCTCAAAGTCCTGTTCGTCAGACCCTTCCGTGGTCGCCAGGGGTAGCCAGCTGAGTGCGTCGGCACAGTTCTCGGTGCCTGGTCTGTGCCTTATTGTGTCGTCGTAGGACGCCAGCATGAATGCCCACTGTTGAATTCGCACCGAGGCATTGGCGTTTATTGCCTTGCTCTCGGATAGGAGGGACGTGAGGAGCTTGTGGTTGGTTTCTAATGTGAACTTGGCCCTGAAAAGATATTGGTGCATCTTTTTGACACCGTTAACGCAAGCGAGCACCTCCTTCTCTACCAGTCCGTACCCGCACTCCGCCCGCGAAAGTGACCTGGAGGCATAAGCAATGGGTTGTAATTTTCCCGCACTATTGACATGTTGCAAAACGCACACGACCCCATACACTGACGCATCACATGTGAGAACTAGCTTTTTACCTGGGTGAAAGAAAGTCAAAACACTGTTGGAACACAGAAGGTTGCGTGCCTTATTGAAGACGCGTTCCTGGGCGCCCCCCCAAAATGAATCGCACCCCTTCCTGAGTAGCACGTGGAGAGGCTCCAGCAGCGTGCTTAAGTTCTGCATAAAGTTCCCAAAGTAATTGAGTAGCCCGAGAAAGGCGCGCAGTTCTGAGACTTTCTGGGGCCTGGGTGCCAGGCAAATTGCTTCTGTTTTGGGCTCTGTTGGGCAGATTCCATCAGCGGCAATCCTTCTGCCCAAAAATTCAACCTCGGGTGCGAGAAACAGACACTTGGATTTCTTGACTCGTAGGCCTACCCGATCCAACCGCTTTAGTACTTCCTCCAAATTACGGAGATGGGAGTCGGTGTCCCTGCCCGTGATAAGTGTGTCGTCTTGAAATACAACCGTCCCCGGGATGGACATGAGCAGACTCTCCATGTTGTGCTGGAATATGGCAGCTGCCGACCTGATGCCGAATGGGCATCGATTCTACATTAAAAAGCCTCGATGTGTGTTGATGGTGGTGAGTAGCTTGGATTCCTCGGTCAATTCTTGCGTCATATACGCAGATGTGAGGTCTAGTTTTGAGAAAAGTTTACCTCCAGCCAATGTGGCAAATAAGTCCTCCGCTCTGGGCAGCGGGTACTGGTCCTGTAGGGAGGCTCTGTTTATGGTAGATTTGTAGTCCCCACAGATTCGTATGGATCCATCAGGCTTCATGACTGGGATGATGGGACTTGCCCAGTCGCTAAATTCCACAGGTGATATAATGCCTTCCCGCAGAAGCCTGTCTAGTTCGTGTTCAATCTTTTCCCTCATCACATCGGGTATAGCTCTGGCTTTGTGATGGACCGGTCTAGCATCCTGTGTGATGTAGATTTTGACTTTGGCCCCTTTGAAAGTGCCCACACCTGGCTGAAAGAGATGTTCAAATCGCTTTATAACTGTTGAGCAGGAGGTCCATTCCTCGAATGACGTGGCATGGACATCATCCCATTTCCAGTTTAGTTTTGCCAGCCAGCTTCTCCCCAGCAGTGCTGGGGGGTCTCCGGGGACAATCCACAGGGGAAGTTGGTTCACTGTCCCTTTGTTTGTGACAGGGAGCATGGCGGTGCCGAGGACTGGTACAATTTCTTTGGTATAGGTCCTTAGTGTGGTGTCGACCCTTGTGAGTTTTGATCTGTCTCTTTTATGCGGCAATAGTTGTTCAAATTGTTGAGCGCCCATGAAAGATTGACTCGCTCCTGTATCCAGCTCCATGTTGACAGATATCCCGTTAGTAGGACCCTCATCATTATAGGAGGCGTCCTGTTGTAGGAGCAGTGGCCATTGATCGTGCTGACCCGCTGTACACCGGTGTCCCGGGTACTGTCCCCACCATCTACTGGTCCGCTTTCCGACCCATCCGATTCGTATACCAGCCGAGCTGCCTTTCTTTGCACATGCAGGCCAAATGCCCTGTATGTTCACAATTTCTGCAAACAGCCTGCTGAAATCAACATCCCCTTGACGAGTGCCCACCCCCACACCTCCAGCACAGACCTGTTCCATTGTTCAAAGAGTTCCCAAAGAATGAGCTGCGTCTGGCTGATCGCTCTTGAGCTTCTCTCAGTTTGTAGTTGATTGCTCGCCTTGTGGGTTGATGAGGTGTGAACGGCCATTCCTGTGGCCCTTGATGGCTTCTGCCTGCAGTCGAGAGCCTGTTCTCCCGGTTTTGTCTGTGTGTGGGGGTAGCAGCTTGTTTAGTGCTGTGAACTTCTTCTTCCGATATTTCGTTAGCTGTTGTGCCTGCATTGTAAATCAACCTCGTTTCTTCTTCCCCTACCAAGAATGTCTGTGCAACCAGTGCTGCTGCCTCTAAGGTCAGGTTCTTGGTCTCTATGAGCTTTCGGAATATGCCTGCATGGCCTATTCCTTCAATGAAAAAGTCTCTCAGCATTTCTCTCCTCAGTTCATCGGAGAACTCACATAAACTAGCCAACTTCCGAAGTTCCGCCACAAAGTCGAGTATGCTCTGGCCCACACAGCGTCTGTAGTTGTAGAACCTGTGTCTGGTCATGTGTAGGCTGCTCACTGGCTTCAGGTGGTCTCTTACCAGTGAGCTCAATTCTTCAAACAACTTGCTTGCTTGTTTCTCGGGTGCCAACAGATCCTTCATTAAAGCGTATGTTTTCGAGACACAGCTCGTCAAGAGATGGGCTCTTCTCTTGTCTGCCTTATCGTCGCCTAACCAGTCTTTGGTTACAAAGCTTTGCTGGAGCCTTTCTATAAAGTCCTCCCAATTGTCTCCCGCATTGTACTTTTCATCTGATCTGTTGTTCGCCATTCTGTGGATTCTGTAATCCCGTAACCCGTCGCCACTGTAAAGTCCTGTCCCCTCAGTACAGATTCACACGAGGCATGTAGTGAAGTCAAGGTCACTCTGGACCTACACCTTTATTTCACAGCTCTGGAATGCTGCACTTGCCTGAGACCTGTCCTTATATACCTGTCTTTTGCAAGTGCACCCCTGGTGGTAAGGTGTGCTGGTGGTTACAGGTCATATCTTATTACAGTCATGTATAACATGTTTGGATACAGTTATATATAATAATGTAAGATACATGACAGTTGCAGGTGGGACAGACAGTGGTTGAAGGAAAGGGTGGATGGGGAGTCTGGTTTACCGCACACTCCTTCCACTATCTGCATTTGGTTCCTGCATGCTCTCGGCGATGAGACTTGAGGTGCTCAACACCCTCCTGGAGGCTCTTCCTCCATTTAGGGCGGTCTTGGGCCACTGGAGTGTCGGCCTGGATTTTGTGCTCAAGTCTCTGGACAGATAAGTTTCAGTCCGGGAGAGGAAGCTATTGGTGGTTTCTAAAACTTTGATTCCAAATACTGAGATACCTCTCCAACAATCTCCAAAAACATTAATTATGTGCTCAAGGCAATAAATTGCCTCACACCCTTGAACAATTTTGAAAATCACCTGTAGAATGTAATGTTTCACATGCACAGAATTATTTCATGTGATTAAAAGTTCAAGCTGAAGAAATAGGGATGGTAGATGGTGTTGCTGAGGTGCAATGCACAGGAAGGGTAACCTATAACATAGTGCTGGTATAAGGGGGATATGAATATAGGGACTCCAATAACGTTGGAAAGGCCTGGACTTTACACTATGACTGGACTTGCAGAAAGCCTTCACTAAAATTCTACATGCAAGGATGTTACACAAGCTTAAGACAGATTGTATCCTTAGCAATACTTGGAGGTGTATAAGGAAGTGGCTGCAAGAGGAATGAGTGGACCAGAGAGGTAATGTCAGACTGGTGAGATGTATTTACTGGAGTTCCTTACGGATCACTAGCTGGGGTGAGAGCTCAGGTGAGAGAATTGGTCCTAGTGTGGAGGGAACTGAAAACAATGGCTTCAGATTTCCCAATACTGAGCTGGATCTATGGCTCGTTCATGATTTTAACCCAGTGGTGTCACAACAGTATCTCCTTGTGATCTGATCTGGATATTTGTGTCTCTCGCTGAGTGATTCTTCAATCACTCCAAGGCGGACTGAGCAAGGATTTGGTGGGCTGAGGTCAGATGGATGTTGTTAAGCTGCTTTGTTTCACAATGAGTGAACACAGAGCAACAGTAATGATTGGATTTGGTTATTTCAATCAGTACAACTTGTCATCGTATAATAATATAAAATAATGAACACGCCACACTTCCCCGCAGTGGGGCAGCTTCCTTGACTTAACCAGAACGGGGTCAAAATTGCCCTGCTGGTAGGCGTTAACGGGGTGCGATTACCTTTTCTCCCGGGGGCGGGTGGCAATGGCACTTGGGGCAAAATTGCCCCGAGATTTTGGGGATGATTTGCAGTTTGTGCCGCGCCCCACGATTTGCATCCTGGGCCGACGCACACTCGGCAATGATGTCATCCCCATGCGTGCCGATCCCTTTGCGTCCCGTGGGGGAAATTTTCCTGCGGGACATGAGCCTGAGTTGGACATCTACCCAGGCCGAACCTTAACGGGAAGGGTGTGTGCGCCCCGGGCCGCCATTTTGTTTTGTCAGCCAACTTTTCTGTCAGCCCAACAACTTCATCTCAAGCGCACGCTGGACTGCGAAACTGGGCCTCGGAGCACAGTCCTACCTTCCTCCGGGACCACCAGTTATTTTTTGTTAAAATAATTCCGGTGGGAGGCGTTCGCCCGAAGGCAGCCTCCGACCACAATTTACTCCCAATGACTCATAAATGGGGTTGCTTTTCCTCTCACTGCCCAGGCAATAAAGACAAAAATCTACCTCAATGAGTCATCGTTAAGGAGACACGGATAAATTGTACAATTTAGAGCTCTCAGTGCAGAGCTTTGTGTAACGGGACCACAGGAATTCACCCATGGGGTTCAGCGCACTCAGTTCATAGTGCGCACCTGATTATTCATTTTAATGGGTTTAAAACCTGTCATGTATCTCACACTACTGTATATAACTGTATCTTACCATGCTATACATGACTGTAACTAGAGATGACCTGTAACCACAAGCTTACCTTACCACCAGGGGTGCACTTGCAGGAGACACTGGATAGCTGTCCCAGACAGGTATACAAGGACAGGTCTCAGGCAAGTGTGGCAGTCGAGAGCTGTGTAATAAAGGTGCAGGTCCAGAGTGACCTTGACTTCAGTATGTGCCTCGTGTGAATCTGTATTGCAGGGACAGGACTTTATAGTGGCGACGAGTTGCGGGATTACAGAATCCACAGAATGGCGACCAACAGCTCAGATGAAATATACAATGCTGGAGATAATTGGGAGGACTTTATAGAAAGGCTCCAGCAAAGCTTTGTAACCAAAGACTGGTTAGGCGATGATAAGGCAGACAAGACAAGTGCCCATCTCTTGACCAGCTGTGGCTCGAAAACATACGCCTTAATGAAGGACCTACTGGCACCCGAAAAACCAGCTAGCAAGTCGTTTGAAGAGTTGAGCACACTGGTAAGAGACCACCTGAAGCCAGCGAGCAGCCTACACATGGCCAGACACAGGTTCTACAACTACAGGCGCTGTGTGGGCCAGAGCATACCCGACTTCGTGGTGGAACTTCGGAGGTTGGCTAGCTTATATGAGTTCTGCGATGAACTAAGGAGAGAAGCACTGAGAGACTTTTTTATTGAAGGAATAGGCCACGCAAGCATATTCTGAAAGCTCAGAGACCAAGAACCTGACCCTAGAGGCAGCAGCATTGGTTGCACAGACATTCCTTGCAGGAGAAGAAGAGATGAGGTTGATCTACACTGCGGATACGACAACTAACGAAACATCGGAACAAGGGGTTCACAGCGTGAAACAAGCCGCTACCCCCACACACAGACAAAGGCAGGAGAGCAGGCCCTCAACAGCAGGCAGTGGCGCCAGAAGCCATCAAGGGCCACATGAACGGCCGTTCACACCTCATCAACCCACAATGTGAGCAATCAACTACAAACTGAGAGAAGCTCAAGAGAGATCAGCCAGACGCAGCTCATCCTTTGGAAACAATGGAATAGGTCTGTGCTGGAGATGTGGGGGAAGGCACTCATCAAGGGGGTGTCAATTTCAGCATGCTGTTTGCAGAAATTGCGACTATACAGGGCATCTGGCCCGCATGTGCAGAAAAATGGCAGCTCGGCTGGTATACGAATCGCAAGGGTCGGAAAGCGGACCAGAAGACAGTGGGGACAGTACCCGGGACACCGATGTACAGCAGGTCAACACGATCAATGGCCACTGCTCCTACAACAAGATGCCTCCAATAATGATGAGAGTCCTACTCAATGGGATACCCGTCAACATGGAGCTGGATACGGGAGCGAGTCAATCTCTCATGAGCGCTCAACAATTTGAACAGCTGTGGCCGCACAAAAGAGACAAACCAAAACTCACAATGTCGACACCAAACTAAGGACCTATACCAAAGAAATCGTCCCAGTCCTCGGCAGCGCCATACTCTCAGTCACACACAAAGGGACAGTGAACTGACTTCCCCTGTGGATTGTCCCCGGAGATCTCCCAGCACTGCTGGGGAGAAGCTGGCTGGCAAAACTAAACTGGAAATGGGATGATGTTCTCGCCATGTCGTCAGCAGAATGGACCTCCTGCTCAACAGTTCTAAGTCGATTTGAACATCTTTCAGCCAGGTGTGGGCACCTTCAAAGGGGCTAAAGTCAAAATCTACATCACACAGGATGCTAGACTGGTCCATCACAAGTGCCCCATGTGATGAGGGAAAAGATTGAACATGAACTGGATTGGCTTCTGCGGGAAGGCATTATCTCACTCGTGGAATTTAGCAACTGGGCAAGTCCCATCGTCCCAGACATGAAGCCTGATGGATCCGTACGAATCTGGGGGAACTACAAATCTGGATGACCAACGACCCCACATTATCCCTAGTAAAAAGATGTGTCTTAACTGGTGACTGGGCAGAGGCTCGCGATGCCTGCCCCGAGGAGATCAAACCTTTCCATAGGCGCATGCATGAGCTGTCACTACAAGCAGACTGCCTGATGTGGGGCAGCCGAGTCATTATGCCTCTGAGAGGCAGAGAGGTATTTGTCCGGGAGCACCACCGCGAGCACCCGGGGATCGTTCTCATGAAGGCCATAGCCAGATCCCATGTTTGGTGGCCTGGCATTGACGTGGACTTGGAGCTCTGCGTCCGAAGGTACACCATTTGTGCCCAACTCAGTAATGTCCCCAGGGAGGCCCCACTGAGCCCCTGGCCCACCAAACCGTGGTCGCGGGTGCACGTAGACTATGCGGGCCCATTCATGGGCAAAATGTTCTTCGTAGTTGTAGATGCATTTTCTAAGTGGATCGAATGCACCATTTTAAATTCGAGCAACACCTCCACCACTGTGGAGAGCCTTGGAACCATGTTCGCAGCGCACGGCATTCCTGACACACTGGTCAGTGATAATGGTCCATGTTTCACCAGCGCAGAATTCCAAGATTTTATAAGTGACCACGGCATAAATCACTTTAAGACGGCACTGTTCAAGCCGGCCTCCAACGGCCAGGCGGAGCGAACAGTGCTGATCATTAAACACGGCATGCTCAAAATCCAAGGTCCCACGCTGCAGGGCTGCCTGTCTCGACTGCTGCTGGCGTACAGATCTCGTCCGCATTCATTGACTGGAGTTCCCCCTGTGCAACTATTAATGAAATGGACCTTAAAGACAAGGCTCTTATTAATCCGCCCAGATATGCATGAAATCGTTGAGGCAAAGCGCCGTAAGCTAACCGAGTACCATGACCAAAATTCGAGGGGGAGGTGGAATGAGATAGGGGACAAAGTGTTTGTGCTAAACTATGGCAGGGGTCCCAAATGGCTTGCAGGGATGGTAACAGGCAAGGAAGGAAACAGGCTACCGGTGGTACAAATGGACAATGGCCAATCCTGCCGGAGGCATATAGACCAAGTCAAAAGTAGATATACCAACAACACTGCTGAACCAGAGGCAGACTACAATGTGGAACTCACACCACAGCTGGTGGACAGACAGAGGGAACAACCTGAGGAAAGGGTAATCCCAACAGACAGCCCAGGCGAGATACCAGCAATCACACCGAAAGAAAAATAGGCACCAAGGCAAACAACTGAACCACAACTAAGACGCTCCACGCGAGAGCGTAGACCACCTGAGAGACTGAACCTATAAAGACAATAAGACCTTGGGGGAGGGTGATGTCATGTATCTCACACTACTGTACATAACTGTATCTTACCATGCTATACATGACTGTAACTAGAGATGACCTGTAACCACAAGCTTACCTTATCACCAGGGGTGCACTTGCAGGAGACACTGGATACCTGTCCCAGACAGGTATGTAAGGACAGGTCTCAGGCAAGTGTGGCATTCGAGAGCTGTGTAATAAAGATGCAGATCCTGAGTGACCTTGACTTCAGTATGTGCCACATGTGAATCTGTACTGCAGGGACAGGACTTTACAAAACCCATACAGCCAGTGAACTGAACATGCTGACCTTTACACTCAACTTTTCCAAAATGCATTCCCATTATGCCAAACTTTATGCTGGAAGAGCTGAATAATATAATTTACTCTATCTCCTTAACAGTCACTCATTGCTCGACATGTCTGTGTGTGTGTCTGTGTGTGCTGTTGACTTGAGGATACTCTTTAAATGAAAGAAGGACAATGTAACACGACCCTCAGGAACACAGACAGCACAAGTGAGGGAATTGATAAAGCTGTATTCCAGTCAGGTTTCTCAGCTGGTTCTGTCCTGCAGTTGTGGAGAGACAGCTGTTTTTTTTTCTCTCTCAATTAATCAAAGAGGAACTCAAAGAAAATCTATCCCCAGTGGTAGAGGATAACTTGGATTCAATGGCAGTACGATTACAGCCCATTTGGTAATTGGTCACCTGCCCCGAAGCTCGTAGCTTTTGATTATTTATTGTGTCGAGACAATTTGTCGGAGAGTGCGAGCTGAGATTTAGTGCACAGTGGGAAAGAATTGCTGTCCAGTAGATGCTGTACTCAATGACAGAGTTCTTGTAAAGAGCAGATTGGAACACTTTACTACATCGGATCTTTTATGACGCCGTGCTTATTGAGGTATTACACCAAATCAGTCCAGCCCCATATAATGCGCGGGTTTTAATTCATTGCCCTCGTTCTGTGACCTACAGGGCTACGAACCAAGAGCTGGAAAGTGGGATTAGGCTGGATAGCTTTCTTTTGGCCGGCACAGACACAATGGGTCAAATGGCCCCCTCCCGTGCTATATATTTCTGTAATTCTATTCTCTGATTCTGTGATTTCCCAAGATGCCCTTCCCCGAGAGCGACTCTACCCCCAGAGTCAAGCCTTACACATCTGATCTCAGAGCTTTGGCCTCCCAATTAACACGTGGACGACACCAGTATACATCAGATAAAGTGACATTCAATCGTAGCATGTCAGTAACTCGCTACAGAAGGGCTCACTTGTGCAATGTTTATCATCTTCTCATTCTGGAAGCTTCTTCAGTTCTAGCTGAATCCTGAGACGTGCATAAGCTAAATTTGCAGAGACAATTTTAAATAGTTTAAGATCTTTGCCACACCCTGGGTGGCCTTTTCCATGGCTGTAATGGTACTGATGATGGTTTCTTGCTTACCAATTGACATGTTGTACACTAACTGACGATATACTTTATCTTTATCTAGACCTGGCCACCATAAGTAAGTGTGTTCAAAACGCTTGGTCAAGCACATTCCTAGGTGCTGGTCATGAAGATCTCCTAATAATTTGTAACTGAATTGATTTGGGATAACTACTCTTGCACATAATACAATCTTTATCCACTGATAATTCATTCCTACGAACGAAGTATGGATGAATATCTTTCTCTGATACCTGGTTTGGCCAGCCATTTGCTACATAATCATACACCTTTGACATAATTGGGTCATGTTTGGTTGCTCTACCAATCTCTTCAGCTGTGAACGTATGAAAAATAGAATACTTCTTCCCTATTGGGTGTAACTTGAGATGGGGAAGGCAACCTAGACGTAGCACCAGCATTACTGTGATCAGCCGATCGTCTGTACTCAATGTCATACGTATATGCTGCCAAAATCAAAGCCCATCTCTGCATTCGGGCTGCAGCTAAGGTTGGAACTGGGGACTTTGAATGGAGGATTGCTGTCAGGGGCTTATGGTCAGTAACGATGGTAAACTTATGACCATACAAGTATTTGTTGAACTTCTTGACCCCAAAAATCAATGCCAAAGCTTCCCTTTCGATCTGCGCATAATTCTGCTCACTGGCACGGAGTGCATGAAGCAAAATCAATTGGTCTCTCCTCCACACTAACTAGTACATGAGAGATCACTGTCCCAACTCATTATGGAGAGGCATTAAATGTGAGCTTGATCTCCTTAGATACGTCATAGTGAACTAACATGGTACTCTCTACCAACTGGCTTTTACACTCCTTGACTGCTGTGTGTCGCATTCTTCTGACCACTTCCAATGGACCTGATTTTCCACAGCTCATTCAGTGGATGTAATATTGCAGCCAAACTTGGTAGGAACTTAATAGTTCAAAAAGAACCAAAAATGATCGAAGTTCAGTGACATTTCTTGGGAGTGGGTGCATTTCTGATTGCATCCATATTTCCTTTGGTTGGATGTAAACCATCCTTGGCTGCTCTGAAATAACTCACACTTGTGAGCAGTCACTCGTACTCTCTGCTTCTCTAGCCGTTTGAGGACTTCATTCAATACGTTGTTATGGATTTGTCTGTTTGGTGATGAAATGAGTTTGTAATCTAAATAACATACTACCCTTTCAATACCTTACAAAATCTGGTTCATCACCCCATGGAATATGGCGGGGGCGGAAGACACTCTAAATGGTAACCCGATTAAATTGATTTAGACTTAGATGAGTATTTATAGTCAAGCATGACTTGGACTCCTCATAGAAACAAAACATAGAAACATAGAAACTTGCAGCGCAGAAGGAGGTCATTTCAGCCCACCGTGTCCACGCCGGCCGACAAAGAGCCGCACGGCCCTCGGTCAGCAGCCCTAGTTCAAGTTGTAAGTAAGCATTTGTGAGATCTAACTTTGAGAAGATCTGTTAGCGTTGTGAACAAATCTTCTACATTTGGCAATGAATTGGGTAGATTACCCTCTATAATCTGGCTGACGGTTACTTTATAATCACCACACAACCTTACCTTACCATCAGACTTGGGTACAACAATGGGTGTAGCCCAAATACTTAGATCTACCTTAGAGATAATGTTCTCAGTTTCTAGTCTTTTGAGTTCTTGCTCAACTTTCTCCCTGAGTGCGTATAGTATAGGACGTGGCTTGCAGTAAACTGGTCTTATGTCCTTCTGCAATCTGACACTTGCCTTGAACCCTTTGATCAGATCAGACTGCCTGTTTCATGGAACACCTTTAGCTACTGCTTGATGACATCATCTTTTGATGCAGATTTTGTTTCCACACGAAAAATCTCATTCCAATCCAGCTTCAGTGATCCCAACCAATTTCTACCTACCAAGGCAGGCTTGTCTCCTGCCACTACTATAAGAGGCAAGCTCTGAAACTGATCCTTATATTTCACCAGTATGGTGATATGTCCTACCACAGGAATTTGCTCTCCTGAGTAGCCTCGCAGCTCTATCTTCGACTTCTCCAGTAGAAAATCGCTCAACTTGTCGAGATATAGTGATTCTGGTATTACACTCACGGATGCACCAGTGTCAATTTCCATGAGTATCCTGTTTCCTGCAATGTTTACTTGGATGACATTACATCGTGAATCATTGTTAGATACACTTGTGTTCCTGATGACGTGTATCGATTCTGAGATCCAAGGTGAGACAGTATAAGTGACACCCATGCTGATGTAGTAGATGGCAGGTGAAGTAGCGATCATGGGGACAATCCCACAATGTTTTAATACTGAGTAGCAATGTGGTGAGGGTGGCTTCCCAGGTTGCAGAAATGACCTGCAAACCCCAGAAACTTAAATCTGTGCACAGAATGGAGTCATCAATAGCCTTTCCCTTAGGCAGCTAATGAGCTGTAAGGTGTGTATATGTATGTGGTATTCCCAGCTGTCCATTAATGCCCTCGCACAACGGCCGCTGAACTTCCACCTGCCCTTCACAGGCGAGGTTCCCGAGCCGCCTGCTTCCCGTGCTCATGCCGGTAAATTCAGAAGCTGCAGTTAAAAAGCCTGTTCAGGGTCTGATAACAAGCATTTAATGAGTTTAAGTAGGTGGCCCTCCTCTCCCGATCGGGTCCGTGGTGCGCCCACAAACACGCCCAAGTTAAAAGGTGCGAGGAGGCGGGATGATAGCGGGTTCCCGACGCGCTGCCTGTTTTCACCAATTTTACAGCTGCCCTGCCCCCAAACCCGCTCGCACAGCAACGGGAACATTCCGGCCAAGGTGTTGGTGTTGGAAATGCAAACTCGCTTTAAGAGGCACATTCCTGCATTAAACATCCTCGAGCTGGGCCGCTGGAAATCGGGCTCTGAAAGTGGGCCATTGTGTCAGTCAACCAGGTGGGAATCCCGCCCATGAGATTATAGTGCGGCCCCAGAGTTAAAATACACATTGCAACACTGACTACTTCAAAAAGTATTTCTTTACTTACTTCCTTCCTTTCTTGTACGCAGACTAGTTTTATCTCAGATAAACCTTTGCAGCCTGAAATTCCCATTTGTGATGTACGCCCTTGTGAGTATACTCACAGATTTGTAGAACTGTTGAATTGTGAGTGGCTTAGCCAGTCACGTGATGTTCACAAGACTCAATAAAACCCCAACCAGTTGGGTTCAGGGGATCCACGATGAGGCATGCAGTTCTTAGCCAAGTGGATGAACTGGTAATGTGTAGTGTGATTGTTAATAAACCAACTCGTTCTCAATAGCAAAGGTTTAACAATGTGTTGTTATGAATTCTTAAGCAAAGAAACTATGAAGCAAATACATTGCACCGCTGTGTGGTGATAGCTCACCAACAGGTGAGGGATTACTCTGCAATGCCAGGCTCTGTGTTTGGACTCTCCCTCAACGGGAACTCAAGTCGGAGACGGGGCTACAATGATCCAGTGTGGATTCTGCACCAAGCTGTTTACAGGCCCTACTCTCATTCTGTTGCCTTCCCTTGTGTGCAGAAAGGACATTCTGCATTTTAACTACTTTGGTTTGAATATATTCCTCTTTCCACACAGGTCACTGTGTGTGAATATATCCTGTAATCTGTATCCAAAACCATGCCAAATGAACAAACATCTGTGCCAATACTCTGCAATTTGTAAAACAGTTTCTCATTAAATTGGCCAACATCCGCCCTCACTGTAATTACACCTTGTATTTATAATTATTTGGACATTCACGTCATTAGATAAAGCTGCAATGGCACAGCAGAGTTTTAAATGTACCGAATTTCCCAGGTAATCCATCAGGGGATTGTGAATTCCAGGGCAAAGCCCTCCTGTGAGCTGGTATTATCATTCAGGGCAGGTGCTGATTCTCAGACACTCCCTCTCACTACACTGCACAGTACTTTTACTTCACTGAAAACTGCAGTACAAATAAAATCTTTATTCAACCCTCAGAACATTTCGATGTTCCATGTCAGACCTTCTGCTGTGGAGTTGATGGCATGTCAGGCAATAACAGAAAAAGAATGACATTTTGCAGCCAATGAAGTACTTTCGGAGTGCAGTCACTGTTGTAATGTGGGAAACGCAGCAGCCAATTTGCACACAGCAAGCTCCCACAAATAGCAATGTAATAATGACCAGAGAATCTGTTTTTGTTATGTTGATTGAGGGATAAATATTGGCCAGGATACCTGGGGGTAACTCCCATGCTCTTCTTCGAAATAGTACCATTGGATCTTTTATATCCACTTGAGAGAGCAGATGGGGCCTCGGTTTAATGTCTCATCCAAAAGACGGCACCTCCGACACTGCAGCACTCCCTCAGCACTGCATGGAATGCCAGCCTTGATTTTTTTTGTGCTCAAGTCCCTGGAGTGGGACTTGAACACACAACCTTCTGACTCGGAGGCAAGTGTGTGACCCACTGAGGCACAGCTGACCTTTGCGACTTTGAGTCCCATATGCATTCCATCGAGTGCCCTTTGCACCTATGGGAAGCCTACCAGTCTGGGGAATAGGATTGCTCGCTCACTCTCTGTTTCTCGGATTGCCCTGGGAAGGATATGAACTGATGGGGCAGCGGTCACCTCCATTATGTATTGCTGAGCTGTGGCCTGACTAATCGGGCAAAGGTCACCAGGTGCTGCCTGGAAGGATCCAGTTGCAAAGAATTCAAGGCAGTGTTCCCTTGACTGGTGCAGACCGTTCTCCTGGTGGAAGTCAGCCGCACATATCTCTTCAACTGCCTCCGTGTAAACAATAAATGATGGGAAGAGGCCTTCAGAACACATTAAAGAACATCCATTAAAAAGTACATTCTCTACCATTTTATTACATGAGTCTCGGCCGCAACCGAGACTCCAGGATGGTATGTTGCCTCCCTGGTGCAAGGGTCAAGGATGTCTCTGAGTGGGTGCAGGACATTCTAAAAAAGGAGGGAGAATAGCCAGTTGTCGTGGTGCACATTGGTACCAACGACATAGGTTAAAAAAAAAAGGGATGAGGTCCGACAAAACGAATTTAAGGAGCTAGGAGCTAAATTAAAAAGTAGGATCTCAAAAGTAGTAATCTCAGGATTGCTACCAGTGCCATGTGCTAGTCAGAGTAGGAATCACAGGATAGCGCAGATGAATACATGGCTTGAGCAGTGGTGCAGCAGGGAGGAATTCAAATTCCTGGGGCATTGGAACTGGTTCTGGGAGAGGTGGGACCAGTACAAAGCGGACGGTCTGCACCTGGGCAGGACCGCAACCAATGTCCTAGGGGGAGTGTTTGCTAGTGCTGTTGGGGAGGAGTTAAACTAATATGGCAGGGGGATGGGAATCAATGCAGGGAGACAGAGGGAAACAAAAAGGAGACAAAAGCAAAAAACAGAAAGGAGATGAGGAAAAGTGGAGGGCAGAGAAACCCAAGACAAAAAACAAAAAGGGCCACTGTACAGCAAAATTCTAAAAGGACAAAGGATGTTAAAAAAAACAAGCCTGAAAGCTTTGTGTCTTAATTCATCCACTTTATTACGGATACTCCTTGCATTAACTGTGCAAATAGATGTTAACAAATATGATGTGATTGGGATTACGGAGACGTGGCTCAAGGATGATCAGGGCTGGGAACTCAACATCCAGGGGTATTCAACATTCAGGAAGGATAGAATAAAAAGGAAAAGAAGGTGGGGTACCATTGCTGGTTAAAGAAGAGATTAATGCAATAGTTAGAATGGACATTAGCTTGGATGATGTGGAATCTATATGGGTAGAACTGCAGAACACCAAAGGGCAAAAAACGTTAGTGGGAGTTGTGCACAGACCTCCAAACAGTAGTAGTAATGTTGGGGAGGGCATCGAACATGAAATTAGGGGTACATGCAATAAGGGTGCAGCAGTTATAATGGGTGACTTTAATATGCACATAGATTGGGCTAACCAAACTGGAAGCAATACGGTGGAGGAGGATTTCCTGGAGTGCATAAGGGATGGTTTTCTCGACCAATATGTCGAGGAACCAACTAGGGGGGAGGGCATCTTAGACTGGGTGTTGCGTAATGAGAGAGGATTAATTAGCAATACCGTTGTGCGAGGCCCCTTGGGGAAGAGTGACCATAATATGGTGGAATTCTGCATTAGGATGGAGAATGAAACAGTTAATTCAGAGACCATGGTCCAGAACTTAAAGAAGGGTAACTTTGAAGGTATGAGGCGTGAATTAGCTAGGATTGATTGGCGAATGATACTTAAGGGGTTGACTGTGGATGGGCAATGGCAGACATTTAGAGATCGCATGGATGAACTACAACAATTGTACATTCCTGTCTGTCGTAAAAATAAAAAAGGGAAGGTGGATCAACCGTGGCTATCAAGGGAAATCAGGGATAGTATTAAAGCCAAGGAAGTGGCATACAAATTGGCCAGAAATAGCAGTGAACCCAGGGACTGGGAGAAATTTAGAACTCAGCAGAGGAGGACAAAGGGTTTGATTAGGGCAGGGAAAATGGAGTACGAGAAGAAGCTTGCAGGGAACATTAAGACGGATTGCAAAGGTTTCTACAGATATGTAAAGAGAAAAAGGTTAGTAAAGACAAACGTAGGTCCCCAGCAGTCAGAATCAGGGGAAGTCATAAGGGGGAACAAAGAAATGGCGGACCAATTGAACAAGTACTTTGGTTCGGTATTCACCAAGGAGGACACTAACAACCTTCCGGATATAAGAGGGATCAGAGGGTCTAGTAAGGAGGAGGAACTGAGGGAAATCCTTATTAGTCGGAAAATTGTGTTGGGGAAATTAATGGGATTGAAGGCCGATAAATCCCCAAGGCCTGATGGACTGCATCCCAGAGTTCTTAAGGAGGTGGCCTTGGAAATAGCGGATGCATTGACAGTCATTTTCCAACATTCCATTGACTCTGGATCAGTTCCTATCGAGTGGAGGGTAGCCAATGTAACCTCAATTTTTAAAAAAGGGGGGGAAGAGAGAAAACAGGGAATTATAGACCGGTAAGCCTGACATCGGTAAGATGATGGAATCAATTGTTAAAGATGTCATAGCAGCGCATTTGGAAAGAGGTGACATGATAGGTCCAAGTCAGCATGGATTTGTGAAAGGGAAATCATGCTTGACAAATCTTCTAGAATTTTTTGAGGATGTTTCCAGTAGAGTGGACAAGGGAGAACCAGTTGATGTGATATATTTGGACTTTCAGAAGGTCCCACACAAGAGATTAATGTGCAAAGTTAAAGCACATGGGATTGGGAGTAGTGTGCTGACATGGATTGAGAACTGGTTGTCAGACAGGAAGCAAAGAGTAGGAGTAAATGGGTACTTTTCAGAATGGCAGGCGGTGACTAGTGGGGAACCGCAAGGTTTTGTGCTGGGGCCCTAGCTGTTTACACTGTACATTAATGATTTAGATGAGGGGATTAAATGTAGTATCTCCAAATTTGCGGATGACACTAAGTTAGGTGGCAGTGTGAGCTGCGAGGAGGATGCTATGAGGCTGCAGAGCGACTTGGATAGGTTAGGTGAGTGGGCAAATGCATGGCAGATGAAGTATAATGTGGATAAATGTGAGGTTATCCACTTTGGTGGTAAAAACAGAGAGACAGACTATTATCTGAATGGTGACAGATTAGGAAAAGGGGAGGTGCAACGAGACCTGGGTGTCATGGTACGTCAGTCATTGAAGGTTGGCATGCAGGTACATCAGGCGGTTAAGAAAGCAAATGGCATGTTGGCCTTCATAGCGAGGGGATTTGAGTACAGGGGCAGGGAGGTGTTGCTACAGTTGTACAGGGCATTGGTGAGGCCACACCTGGAGTATTGTGTACAGTTTTGGTCTCCTAACCTGAGGAAGGACATTCTTGCTATTGCGGGAGTGCAGCGAAGGTTCACCAGACTGATTCCCGGGATGGCGGGACTGACCTATCAAGAAAGACTGGATCAACTGGGCTTGTATTCACTGGAGTTCAGAAGAATGAGAGGGGACCTCATAGAAACGTTTAAAATTCTGATGGGTTTAGACAGGTTAGATGCAGGAAGAATGTTCCCAATGTTGGGGAAGTCCAGAACCAGGGGTCACAGTCTAAGGATAAAAGGTAAGCCATTTAGGACCGAGATGAGGAGAAACTTCTTCACCCAGAGAGTGGTGAACCTGTGGAATTCTCTACCACAGAAAGTAGTTGAGGCCAATTCACTAAATATATTCAAAAAAGAGTTAGTAGTAAGGACTACATCTAAGGGGATCAAGGGGTATGGTGAGAAAGCAGGAATGGGGTACTGAAGTTGCATGTTCAGCCATGAACTCATTGAATGGCGGTGCAGGCTAGAAGGGCCGAATGGCCTACTCCTGCACCTATTTTCTATGTTTCTATGTTTCTATGAGCTTTGCTGCACAAAAGCAATGACGAACATAATTTTAAACTGTTTTTAATCATTTTAAAATAAATGCTGGCACAGGCACTCTTCTGTAAAAGTTCAGACTAAATGATTCAATTTGATGTTCTAATATCTCAAACTGCTGCCTGAAGAGACATTGGGGCTGGTTATAACCCTGCCCGCTCTGGCCTGCACCTACCCCGGGCCAAAAGGCCCCCGCACCGACCCGCACCTATTCCGGGCCGAAAGGACCCAACCCGCCACCCCCCGTGCATGTCTTCAGCTCCACTGAAACTATGGCAACTTCTCTCCACCGATTTCCTTCAGTGTAGGGAAGGCTTTTCAGAAGGGTGCAGTGCGCCGTTTTAGAATAAAATCGTACTTGACCAAACTCATTAAATGGCCAGAAAGGGCGCACCTGGCAGGTTCCGCCCCCAGTGACGTAAAAGAAAAAATTGGGAACTAAAAAAGTCGTACGGAGCTACTTTAGAATGGCGCAGAAACTTTGGCGAAATTTGCAGATTTTAGTCTGCTCAAAAAAAAGCATTGTAGGCTAAACAAATGACGCAGAATGGTGGCGAAAGTTCAGCCCATTACCTCAACAATTAGCTGGACTTGAGCTTGAACAAGAATACCTCCCATTCACTTTATCACGGCTTTACCTTGACTGAGCTGTCAATCAAATCATTCAGCTGGAGACAGGGGCCCAAGACTCTCCGACAGAGGTACTATCACTTGCCTTTCACAGATGTGTCCTTGGAGGAGTTAATCCCTAGGAGGACAGCTGAGAGATTTATGGGCCTTGCTCAAAGAAAGCTTGTAGATGAAGCTCAGTCCTGAGCCCCACATCTGAGGAAGGAAATGTTGGCTTTGGAGGGAATGCAGCGTGGATTTACCAGAATGATACCAGGGTGCCAAATGTTAAACTACGAGGAGAGATTACACAAACTAGGGCTGTATTCCCTGGGATTTAGAAGGTTAAGAGGTGATTCGATCGAAGTTTTCAGGATATTAAGGGGAACAGATAGGACAGATCGAGAGAAGCTATTTCCGATGGTTGGGGATTCTAGGACTAGAAATTAGTGCCAGACCTTTCGGGAGTGAAGTTAGGAAACACTTCTACACACAAAGGGCGGTAGAAGTCTGGAAACTCTTTTAGGGAGTTAACGGAAAAAACATTGAACCGTGCCCCCCGATCTGGGGGAAACACCAACATTTACAATGCCATTTTTTTTTTTGGCACAGAATTGAATTTTTCTCCAAGTGCCCCCTATAAAAGGGGAGGGGGACACTAAAAGCACCGGCAATTAAAACAAATTAAACTTTAAAACGTAAAATCAGATTAAAATTTGGTTGCCGGGCGTGACGATGCACTCCAGTCCCTCCTGTTGCTGGGCCAGTTGTTAATTTTAAATCTGAGATTGATGGATTTTTGTTCACCAAAGGTTTAAAGGGATACGGGACAAGGCGGGTATATGGAGTTAGGTCGCAGATCAGCCATGATCTCACTGAATGGCGGAACAGGCTCGAGGGGCTGAATGGCCTACTCCTGGTCCTGTGTGTACCTATGATTATCAGCATTTAATTTCCACTGAACATTGAAACCCACTTTACAGGCAAAGGCTACACATGAATATAAAGAATGAAGCGTCACCTGACAGTCTCAGTATTGGACTCCTGGAGTGGGGGAGTGTGACTGGACATATACTGTCAGCATCCTTGGCCAAGAACGGGGGAGCCGCTAATACCTTTCATTTGCCCTACTTTAGCTGTGGCTGCCCAAGCACGTGCATTGAAGGAGGAGAATGACAGTCTGAGGTGGCAGCTGGATGCCTACAGAAACGAAGCGGAGCTGCTTAAACAGGACCAGGGAAAGTTGTACCGCACCGACGGAGACCACACCAATGATCAGCAGCTCCACTTTCAACAGCAGGCAATGCAGGGCCTGCAGCAAGTAAGTGGGCCCACAGCAAAAACTCAGGGGCGGACTTTCGGCTTTGCTGATTTCGGGGCGGTAAAGTTTGTGCCCGGGAAGAGTTTGCGCCTCAGTCAGCAAAATTGGGCAGCTAGGCCCCGAGTGTGGGGCAGGGCAGTCAGGGAGACGTTGCACACCTCTCTGAGGGCGCTAGGCCGGCTGAGCATGTGAAAATCCCGAGCTAAACACCCAGCCTGGGAGTGCTGAGAGAGGCCTGGGGGTGAAAAACCTGAAAAAAACCCACCAAAAACATTCCCAATACATAGCTCACGCCACCACAACATAAATCGCAATAAAAAAGATCATACTTACCTGAGGTGGACATTACTTACCTCATTGCAGCCGCTACAGGTCAGACTGCCCGATGTACCAGGCGGTCCCAGCAGAGGGCACTGCAGGGCGGACAGGTCGGGCGGGACACAAAAAAACGAGCCGGTGTTGCAACCAGGGGCATTGCACACCTGCTCAACGCTTCCGGGTAGTACTGCTCCGTGCCCCCCAAAACCGGCCCCATAAACCCCCGCAGGGCGCTGGAAGCTGACCACCCGCCCAGAAGCGCTCACTGCCACCATTGCTGCCTCTCCGGGGTGAAAACAGAGGCAGAGAGCACCGGAAAAGCCAACCCTCAGTGTTTTAATGTATTCCACCGAGGAAGGGGAACAATAACTTCACAAGCATCAAAGGGTGGGTGGTGTACAGAACCCTCACCCGTGAGATAAATTCAGGGGCTATCAATAACCCCCGTTACACCACAATATCACAGTAACTGTAGCACAGCTGCATTACCTGAAACATTGGGGCCAAGTTTCGGCCTGAGTTGCTCCTCTTTTTTTGGAGCAACTGGTTTAGAATGGAGTATCTTAGAAATTGCAATTCTCGGCATTTAGTTTGCTCCAGTTCTAATCAGTTAGAACAGTTTCAGTTTGAAACAGATTTTTTTTTTCCAAAAGGGGGCGTGTCCGGCCACTTACGCCCATTTTGAAAGTTTAGGCAGTGAAAACTTACTCCAAACTAATTTAGAATGGAGTAAGTGTAGATTTTTGTACGCTCAGAAAAACCTTGTCTACACTTAGAAAATCAGGCGTAGGTTACAAATCAGGCGTAGGGAATAGGTGGGGGGGGGGTTTAAAGGGAAGTTTACAAACATTAAACACTTCAGTTTTACAAAAAGTCATCATCAATTATAAGTGATCAATACATCAATAAATCAGCCAATAAATCAATCAAAAAAAATTAATAAAAAATAAATTAAAAAAAAAAAATCAATAAATAAAACATTTTCTACTTACTGACTGCAGCACCGGGAGTCCTCCAACAGTGTGCTGGGACGGCCCCCGCCCCGCCCCCCCCACCCCCGTGTGTGTCTCTGTTAGTGTCTCTCTCTCATTCTCTGTCTGTGTCTGTGTTTCTGACAGTGAGAGGGGGAGGATGGGGGGTGAGAAGAGAGGGGGGGTGAGAAGGGAGGGAGGGGGGGGAGGGGGAGAGAGAGAGAAAGAAAAAGAGAGAGAAAAAGAAAGGAGAGGGAGGCTGAACGGGCCGGGCCCGGCCCAAGACTACAAGCTTAGACTTACCGGATTGACAGGTAGGTGGCGTCGGTCGGTCGGAGATTGGTGGGTGGGGGGAACGGAGATCGGTCGGGGAGGGGGGGGGGGCAGTGGCGGCGATAGGTCGGGAGCGGAGTTCGGTTGGGGGGGGGCGGGGGGGAAGGTCGGGAGCGGAGGTCGGTCGGGGAGGGGGGGGCGGTCGGGAACGGGGGAAGCGGAGGTTGGGTCAGGGGAGGGGGGTGGTGGGAGCGGGAGTCAAGTCGGGTCCGGTCCGGTCTGGAGGAAGCAGGAGCTGGGCGTGGGAGGCAGCCTTATCGACGCAACCCCAGTGAGGCCATTCGGCCAGGGCTAGGGGCTGCGTGCTTCGGGCCCCTCCCACACAGTTTTGGGCGCCTGGAGCTACTGCACATGCGCACCCACTGTAGCGCCTGTGCAGAGGTCCCGGCACTGTTTTCAGCGCAGGGACCTGGCTCCGCCCCCCACAGCTCGTGCTGCGCCACGCCCAGCTGCGGAGGACCTGCAGGGAACCGGAGAATAGTTTTTTTTAGGCGCACTTTGTGGCGCGAAAAATGGGCGTCCAGGTCGGGGCTGCGCTGATCTAGGCACGGCCCGAAACTTGGGCCCATTGACTCTGTTTCTCTCCCCACGGATACTGACCCGCTGAGAATTTCCACAATTTGTTTATATTTCAGATTTCCAGAATCTGCAGAGATTTGCTTTTATCACATGTGTATGGGTCAGCTTAGTTATAAAAAATACCTGTATGGCAATGTGTATAACTTTATAATAATTAATACCCTGTCTATCTGGGCCGGGGAATCCCTGGGCACAAGCACCAGCTCAGGTACCTCGAGCCCCGGGATTCAGACAGTCGGGGCAGCAGGTGATGGGCAGAGCCTGAGTAAGCAGGGACCAGGGGATGGTGGCAGAAGACGAGCCTGCCTCCTGCTGGCCGGAAGACCAGCTCACTCCCTCTCTAGCTGCAGCCCTCCCTCCCGGAGCCTGCATGTAAAAGGAAGGTGTGAGCTGAGCAAGCAGCCAGACGGTCTGGGAGCAGTTGTGTGGAGGTGTCCACCACTTGCACATGTGTGGAGCAGGCAGCATCTGTAATAATCTTAGACCCTGGCAGGGCTGTTTTGTGAGGCACCCACTGTAAGGTATGCCCCTGAAAGAAAGCTCACAGGTTTGTAGAGCTGTTGCATTGTGAGTGGCTTAGCCAGTCATGTGATGTTCACAAGGCTCAATAAAACCCCAGCCAGTTGGGTTTAGGGGATCCATGATGAGGCATGTGGTCGTGCACCTAGTGGATGAACTGGTAATGTGTAGTGTGATTGTTAAACCTTTGTTAATGAACTAATTGTTCTTAATAGCAATGTGTTGCTAAGAATGCTTAAGCAAAGAACCCATGAGGCAAATACATTGCATCCCCGATCTATTCAGTGGTCTGAAGGGCTGCATTAGGTACCTGTAGTGTGTGTGCCAACCATCCTGGGCCTTGTTTCATCTTCACCCTGCTGCTGTTTGTGGTGGTCTCAATTGTCTCACAAGCCAGGGCTGAAGCCCGATCATCTCACTCTCCTCAAAGTCATCCTTGCTGTCTGCCTCCTCCTTCAAATATCCCGGGTGCAGAGGATTGTCTGAAGATGAAGGCATCATGACTGCTGTCCAGGGGAAGCAGGCACTGACCTGCATGGTCCTGTGTTGCTGCTCACTGACCACCTGGACATGGATGGAGCAGAACCTGATCCAGCTTATGGAGGCAAGGGGATTGGGTTCAGGACCCAGACGGCCCATCAATGCCCATCTCCACTTTGGGGATCACCCATTGTACACAGGTTACGTAACTCAAAACCGAGACACTTTCTCAAGCTGTTGGTAAAATATTTCCGTGTTTCTGACCACAGTCACTTCATGATTTCTATTAATGTTAATGACAGCAACTCTTCGCTGTGACTCGGTTATAAACTGAACACTGAATTTGTAAAAATATCACTGCTTATAAATATCTGGGCTATACTGATAATTCAGTGTGTCCAACGAGACAATTACAGAGGAGTTGTTTAAGCAGAATCATCATTTGGCATTTAGCTGAGGTTTGTCCATACAGAATCTCCGTGTGGAAGTAGCGACGGTCCCAGTACTGGTTGCTGGGGCTAAGCCTATATTGGAAGAGTTTATGATTTGGATTAAAACTTCTATGCATTTCAGTATTGCCTTTAATGAGGAACTTTCATATTTTACTCCCCGTTTTATAAAATGGGTGATAAGGGCCAATGCTGAGATTGGGCTTGGCCTGGGGAGGGTAAACTGGTGGAATTGCTTCTGTCGGCCCTTACACCACACGCCTGGTCTTCACTTCTCCTGCAGTCAGTAGAACTGAATATTGGCCGTGTGGTGTGACCGGCGCCCAATGCGTTACCACCTGTTTACCGTCCCCTGGCCAAGTCCAACGTCAGCAATGGCCGTTATGAACATTTCTGAGTGGGGAGTGAAATATGGAAGTTAATGTCCAATTTCCCCTGAAGTGTGTAATCATTGTACAGCAGTCACTTGGCCCTGTGGCTAATAACGATGTTGTTTCAAAACAGCAACTGCTCGCACTGCAGGAGGAATACAGAAAGATGGAATTGGAACTGGAGAAAATGAAGGAGGAAAAATCACAAGTACAAGCTTTACTTGCAGCTCTTAAAGAAAAGGTAAATTGCTCGATCATTGCACCTTTAAGAGGTTTACGGGCAAAGCGCCATCCTTGACAGCCACACTGAAGCAAGTCACGACAATTGCAGGATACCGAGACGTGTCTCACTGAACGTATACACCACTGCCTGGTGTATAACACTGGCTCGTCAATCTCAACTAAAGTTATAGAGGGTGTAATAGTGTACATTAGTTTACATTTGTTTCATTCATTCATGGGATGTGGGCGTAGCTGGTAAGGACAGCATTTATTGCCCATCCCTAATTGCCCCTGAGAAGGTGGTGGTGAGCTGCCTTCTTGAACCGCTGCAGTCTGTGTGATGATGGTACTTCCACAGTGCTGTTAGGGAGGGAGTTCCAGGATTTTGATGAAGGAATGATGATATACTTCCCAAGTCAGGATAGTGTGTGACTTGGAGGGGAACTTGTAGGTGAAGGTGTTCCCATATGCCTGCTGCCCTTGTCCTTCTAGGTGGTCGAGGTCACGGGGTTGGGAGGTATTGTTGAAGAAGCCTTGGCGAGTTCCTGCAGTGCATCTTATAGATGGTACACATTGCAGCCACAGTGCACCAGTGGTGGAGGAAGTGAATGTTTAAGATGGTGCATGGGGTGTCAATCAAGCGGGCTGCTTAGTCCAAGATGGTGTCGAGCTTCTTGAGTGTTGTTGGAGCGGCACTCATCCAAGCAAGTGGAGAGTATTCCATCACATTTTTGGCTTGTGCCTTGCTGATGGTGGAAAGACTTTGGGGAGTCAGGAGGTGAGACACCACAGAATACCCAGTCTCTGACCTGCCCATGTAGCCACAGTGTTTATGTGGCTGGTCATGTTAAGTTTCTGGTCAATGGTGACCCCCAGGCAATGTTCCCGTTAAGCCGCGTGGCCACACAGCCAGTCTGCTGGTCCCCCGCAGGCCGCTCATCGGCTGTTATGTAGAAGGAAATGCGCATGTGCAAAAATTTGAATGGGACGTGCAGCCAGTTAAAGAGACTACATACCTAAAATAAAAATGAATGGAAACATTGTCCCCAGGATGTTGATGGTGGGTGATTCGGCGATGGAATGCTGTTGAATGTCATGGGGAGATGGTTAGACTCTTGCTTGTTGGAGATGGTCATTGCCTGGCACTTGTGTGGTGCGAATGTTACTTGCCGCCTATCAGCCCAAGCCTGAATGTTGTCCAGGTCTTGCTGCATGCGGGCATGGACTGCTTCATTATCCGAGGAGTTAATAGTGGCACTGAACACTGTGCAGTCATCAGCGAACATCCCCATTTCTGACCTTCTGAAGGAGAGGTGGTCATTGATGAAGCAGCTGAAGCTGATTGGGCCTTGGATACTACCCTCAGGAACTCCTGCAGCGACGTCCTGGGGCTGAGATGATTGGCCTCCAATAACCACAACTATCTTCCTTTGTGCTCGGTATGACTCCAGCCAGTGGAGAGTTTTCCCCTGATTCCCACGGACTTCAATTTTACTGGGGCTCCTTGATACCACACTCAGTCTGGAGCTGAGTGGTCCTGGCAGAACCCAAACGAAGCAATGCTGAGCAGATTGTTGCTGAGTGTGTGCCGCTTAATTATACTGTCGACGACACCTTCCATCAGTTTGCTGATGATTGAGAGTAGACTGATGGGTCAGTAATTGGCTGGATGGATTTGTCCTGCTTTTTGTGGACAGGACATACCTGGGCAATTTTTAACTTTGTCAGATAGATGCCAGTGTTGTAGCTGTACTGGAACAGCTTGGCTAGAAGAGCGGCTAGTTCTGGAGATCAAGGGGCCGAAATTGCCCCCTGGCTGAAATGGGGCGCACCTACAGATGCAAATGATTTTTCTCCACCGCAATCCATGGGGCGGAGAGCCGAGCGAAATTGAGGTCTTAAGTTTTTTTTTCTCCAGGTGGTGTTTGGGGCGGCTGAGGCGCGGAAGTCGTTTGGGAGCGGGGCGTCAGGTGGGAGCGGGGCGTTTGGCGGGCGGTCAGCACTGCGACGCTTATGATGTCAGCATGACGCCAACGTGCTGCGTATTGCTGACACGTCACACTGTCTCTCCTCTTCAGTTAAAGGGGAGGGGTGCAGTGAGCTCTGTACATAATTTAGTTGGGCCCACTGGGCCACCAGGGAGGGTTTCAGTTGGGCAAGTGACCCGGTATCCCTCGGAGGGGTGTCGGGCTGCCTGTTGGTGGCCTGGCCGCCCAGTGGCTGCCATTGTTGGACCGACTTCGGAGTCGGCCGTGGCAGTGCACCCTCGCCTTTAAGAGCGGACGCGCTGCCCTGCCACAAGCAGCTTCCTGCTGGAGAAAGCTGTTGGGGGCACCAAGCAGCGGCCGATCCGCTCTCACAGGGGAAATTTCCCAATGGAGTGGAAAGGGGGCCGCCGCCGGTCGGTAAGGGGTTGTCGTGTGCCCAACAGGGCGAGAACACGGGCGGGGTGACAGTGTGTACCGCCACAAAGATAAAGGAAAGCAATTTCTCCAATGTTGGCACCTCCGCCCCGACTGAGTGGTTGGTGCTTACTGACCCATTACCACCTCTTTGAGGCATTGGAGGCCATTTCTCTTTGCCTTGGATTTGCGTTCCGTAGACAGTCACAATTTTTAAAGCTCTAAAAATGTTGTAATAAAACAAAAAAACAAGAGCAAGCATCAGTAAAGCAAATTTGACACAATGCAGCAACGATGCCCTTGTTAAGATCATCTTACAGCAGAGCTTAGCGATAAGACAGTCAGTCAGAGCCATGTTGGGCGGGCTGGACATTGACAGGGAGATGCTGCGTGGCTTTCTGATGATACTGGGAGTCAGGAGGTCACGGTCCGTTATATTAAAGCACATAAGCTTGACATCGATCAACACGGTGCAGATAAGAGCAGTTTCCGATATCAAACAGTGAGAAGGAATACCCAGTCCTTACCATAGATCCATAAACTATCAGCCAGCGGTTTCCATCCTACACGCTTTGTGCACGCAGAAATTGCACAGCCCCTGCCCGTGATTTTCCATCCATTGCTTTGGCTCGGTGGAAAATCTCAGGCAGAAGATTAGGAATTTCTGGATCTGTGTCT
Organism: Pristiophorus japonicus; assembly: GCF_044704955.1. Lineage (NCBI taxonomy): Eukaryota > Metazoa > Chordata > Chondrichthyes > Pristiophoridae > Pristiophorus > Pristiophorus japonicus. The sequence continues at coordinate 134,989,242 of NC_091987.1, read as the reverse complement.
CAACATGCAGTAGGAGTGTTGAAGCTGAAAATCCCGAGCTGAGTGAAGCCTGCGTGCTGGGCAGTGCCAGTCATTCTGACTGCGTGTGATTGTGTGAAATGGATGTTAGCCAATCAGCTCCCGGTTTACATCTCTCCACAAGTTTATTTCCATTGCATGTTCTTAGTAATTCCTTCCCTTTCACAAATTTACAGTCTCAGTTACTAAAGTCAGAACTTGCATTTCGACAGCACCTTTCACGTCCTCGGAACGTCTCAAAGCTCTTTACAGCCAATGAAGTACTTTTGAAATGTAGTCACTGCTGTAATGTGGGAATTACTGTATATAAAAAACATTATCTGGTTGAATTACGGGATCAATGTTAAGATTGGACACCCCCGGCATAGAGCTTTGCGAGATGGAATGTAAGTCGGGAATTCAGGTGTGGCGTGCAATTTGAGTGACGGATAATGATTCAGCCAAAGAAGCAGAAGGGATGATCTCTGTCTCCAGACGGGTCGACTCTTGCGTCCAGACAGACAGACCCCTGTGACCCCTGCGTGCAGATGGGCCGACCCCTGTGACCCCTGTGTCCAAATGGACTGACCCCTGTGTGCAGACTCACAATGTGCTCCCTTGTGCAGACTCTGCACTGGGTGCACCAAATTGTAAAATCTACCCGATATTTCAAGATCCATTTACTTTGGGAAACAGTTCCATTTACTTGTATTTTTTAAATCGAGGTTTGTGTACGCATTCCCAGTCTGAACGTTCAGCATCAGTACTTTATAAAGCTTAAAGGGTCTTTCTATCTCTAACATCAGTATAATTGCCAGCAGCAACCCACAGTAAGGAGATGTCTCTTGCACTTGTACTATCTTTAACTTTTAAGTGTATATAAAAACACATCAATTGTATCCTTTACCATGTACTGGTAAATGTGCCACGGTGTTGTTGAAAGGTTGTCTCAGAGCTGCTGTACAGCCATTCACCCATCACTGTCATGGGGCAAATTGAGTGAAACAGCATCTCACACACTGACACAGGGTCAACATACCACCTGCCTTATTGATATTGAAAGGTACAAACTCAGCACTTACTGTCCGTGTGGCTTCGCTACTAATACTCTTAGCTCCTCCTCAGAAGGTTGCGGATTCAAGCGCCACTCTAAGTCTTGAGCACAGTGAGTACCTCAGCACTGAAGGAGTGCTGCATTGCCGGAGGTGTCTTGCGAGAACTCCTTTGGTTCAGTCACAGTACAGAAGGTGTTTAAAGCCAGCTGCATTCAGAGTCATGGCCGCAAATTAACTCAATGCAGAAGATGCAAGGACTGCTGTTCACTTGTCTCTGAGGCCGTGACTTGAGTGAGGAGCCACACATTACATAGGATATACGGCACAGAAACAGGCCATTCGGCCCAACCAGTGATGCCGGCATTTATGCTCCACTCGAATGTCCTCCCGTCCTTCCTTATCTAACTCTAAGTATCAGCTGCGGCTCAGGGGGCAGCTCTCTTGCCTCTGAGTCAGAGGTCTGTGGGTTCAAGTCCCACTCCAGGGAGTTCAGCACACAAACCTAGGCCGACACTCCAGTACCAGTACTGAGGGAGTACTGCACTGTTGGAGGTGCCTTCTTTCAGATGAGATGTTAAACTGAAGATCTACCTGCTCTCTCAGGTGGACATAAAAGATCCCATGGCACTATTTTGAAGAAGAGCAGGGGGGTTATCTCTGATGTTCTGGACAATATTTACTATCATTCAAAAGCAGATTATCTGGTTGTTATCACACTGCTGTTTGTGGGAGCTTACTGTGCGCAAATTGGCTGCAGTGTTTTCCACAATACAACAGTGACTACACTCCGGACTCCAAAAGTACTTCATTGGCTATAAAGCGTTTTGAGATGTCTGGTGGTCGTGAAAGGCGCTATAGAAATGTAAGTCTTTCTATCAGCAGAACACTCTGTTCCCTTCACCCTCATTGGCTTATCTAGCTTCCCCCTAATAAATCACACGATTCAGTCAGAAATATATTGTGTCATTTATTCTGTTATGTGAATGACTGGCTGTCCCTTTTTGAATTTGGATGATCAATATTCAAATCCACAAAGGGGGTCGGGGAGAGTATTTATTGAGTCTGGATGTTGAAATCAGGCCGATCGCTGGTCAGCGACTTTCACAGAGATCACTTAGTCTTGTCAACTACAGGAGCTATCAGCAGAAAATAACTACGCTAAACTATGATTTCAGTTGTTATTACAAACCATATATTATTTTCCATATTTAAAGAGCTAGGACAGTCCAGCAACCAATATAATTGTTTATTCTTGTCGATCTATTGTTCAGTGACTTTGTCTCACAGTTAAAGCCTTTACCAAGGTCTGCTGTGTTACTGCTGTCACTTTCGAAGAGGCTGAGAATCCTACTGAGGCACAGGACAGATCCAGTAGCTAAAACAATTCAAAAGACAGGTTTTCTGTCCATTATCTTGTCAAAACGTATCTAGGGATCCAGGCCAATGAAAACACTCAATACTATAGGGGGCTACAACTTGCCTAAAATAGAGAAGCTGAAATATGAATGGCAGAAAGGCCCAGAAACCTGACAGTGCAGATAGCATTTGGTGAGATAGAGTATCAACAATAACAACAATAACAACTTGCATTTATATAGTGCCTTTAACATAGTAAAACATCCCCAGGCGCTTCACAGGAGCGTTATCGAACAAACATCTGACACGGAGTCACATGAGATATTCGGGCAGGTCTGAGTCAAAGAGGTAGTTTTTAAGGGGCATCTTAAAAAGGAGGAGAGAGAGGCAGAGAGGTTTAAGGAGGGAATTCCAGAGCTTAGAGCCTAGGCAGCTGAAGGCACGGCCGCCAATAATGGAGCGAAGGAAATCTGGGATGTGCAGGAGAGCAGAATTGGGGGAGCACATAGATTACATCTCTGTGCTCCTAATACTGGTGGGTCGTGTGTGATGTCTGACAGCTCACAGGCTGTTTCTCTAAGTGACTCCCTGTGGAAGGACTAAGTGTGCTGGATGACCTCAGGGTGACAGGCGGCTGGGATTTTGGTGACCCTGTACTTCGTGTTGTTTCTGGCAATGGGCCTGCAAGTCAGTGTGTCATGTTCATCAGTGTCTCCATCTTCCAGGTTAAGTCAGTTAACGACATGGCAGTATTGCTCCTGAAAGTCCTTTTACTCTTACCCCTTGATGTCCTGCAAGAGACATTTCATGGACAACCTTTAGTTGTTTCGGTGTGACTTGGGACGTTTTACTATGTTAAAGGTGCTATATAAATACAAGTTGTTGTCTGTGGGAAACGTGACCAGTTGCCATCATTACTGACCAATGGTAGGATATTTGCCACCTGTGTTACATACTATTACATACAAGGTTTTGATACTAACAATTTGTCGGCTATCATTTATATTCCTTTTTTTCAAAACCTTGTATGTAATAGTTTCTTCCATTCTCTCTTCATGGTTACAACTAAGTAAAATTTTAATGTTTAAAGCTGTGCTTGAAATTGAAACAAAATCTGTTGGTTAGACTGGGAGCCGTGATGTAGTTCACTTGCTTTAGTTTGTGTAAAACGTGCCCGATAGATGTAGATTTTAATCTTATTCCTGGGACTTTTCATTTCCTGAGAAAATGTCTATTTTCTGAATGGAATCCCATCATAGAATCATCGGATAGTTCAGCACAGAAGGAGGCCATTCGGCCCATCGAGTCTGCGCCGGCTCTTTCAAAGAGCAATCCAGTTAGTCCCACTCCCCTGGTTTTTCTCCCCATATCCCTGCAATTCTTTCTCCTTCAAGTGTTTATCCAATTCCCTACTGAAGGCTACTATTGACTCTGTATCCATCACCCTATCAAGTAGTGCATTCCAAATCCTAACCACTCGTTGCGTAAAAAAGATTTTCCTCGTGTCGCCTTTGATTCATTTACCAATCACTTTAAATCTGTGCCCTCTGGTTATCGACCCTTCAAACATTGGAAACGGTTTCTCTTTATTTACTTTATCTTAACCCTTCATGATTTTAAACACCCCTATCAAATCTCCCCTTAACCTTCTCTGCTCTAAGGAGAACAACCCCAGCTTCTCCAGTTTATCCACTAAACTAAGCCCGTTTGGTAGCCAGTGTGCAACGACCACCCCACGTTAAAAGAACTGATGCACAGGCATCTTCCACTCCTTTGACATGAAGTTCAGAACCTGAAATGTCAGTACACTCATGGACAACTCCAACAGCGACAGGCTGGAACGCCGTACCTCCATGGTTACCTGGGAACTCAGACGCTTTGATGTCAACATTGCAACCCTAAGCGAGACCCAGCGGGCAGGGGAAGGCCAGCTCAAGGAACAAGGTGGAGGTTACACCTTCTTCTGGAAAGGGAAACCAGAGGAAGAACGGCGCCTCCATGGAGTCTGTTTCGCCATCAAAAACGAGCTGGTCAACCGCCTCAAAGACTCCCCCTGCGGAGTTAATGAACGCCTCATGATTCTCCGACTCACCTATCCTGGAATCAATGCGCCACAGTCATCAGTGCGTACGCCCCAACACTCGATGCGATAGATGAGACCAAAGAGTGTTTTTACTCCAGCCTCGCAAAATCCCTGTGCCATGTCCCTGCGGGCGACAAATTGATTCTCCTCGGTGACTTCAACACCAGGGTCGGCAAGGACACAGCCCTCTGGGAAGGCGTGATCGGCAGAGAGGGTCAAGGGAAAACCAACTCCAGCAGTACCCTACTCCTGACAATATGTCTAGAACATGTCCTTCTGGTGAATGAAAGTGTTGGTCAAGTACGAGGCATCATGGCAACATCCTCGCTCCAAACACTGGCACCTGCTCGACTATGTCTTCGTCCGAGCCAGGGATCGCAAGGATGTGCGCATCACCCACGCCATGACAGGAGCTGACAACTGCTGGACAGACCACCGCCTAATCCGATCCATCATTGACATCAACATAGTCCCAAAGCAGCGAGGGCAGAAGCAGTGCAGCAAAAAAAATCAATGCCGAGGCATTCAAAGACCCAGCTCAGAGAGCCTTATACAGTCAGCGTCTCACAACTAACCTGGCATGCTTTGATGACCTCGAGGCGCAGAATGCCCACAGTGCTTGGTCAGCCCTCCAGGCCTCCATAACCAATGCCTGCGAAGAGACGCTCGGTCACTCAACCAGGGAACACCAGGACTGGTTTGATGAGAATGGCCAGGAGATCCAAGAATTAATAGATCATTTCTGAGCCTTAAACCACAACCCAACTTGGGAGCAGCAAGGCAGCATTACAGACGGCATAAGGCCGAGGTCCAAAAAAAAACTCAGGACCTAAAGAACAGATGGTGGATGGAGAAAGCACAGGAGATACAGCAGCTAGCTGACAGCCATGATGTGTGAGGATTCTTCATCGCAGTCAAGGCCACCTACGGTCCAAACACCCAAGGCCCCAACCCACTCCTGGCCAAGAACGGGGAAACACTCATCAAGGACACCGAGGCAGTCAGGGCCCGCTGGAAGGAGCACTTGGAAGATCTCCTCAATCGAGACTCTGCCTTTGACTCAAGTGTTCTCGACTCCATCCCGCAGCATGCTACCCGCCACCACCTCAGTAAAACCCCAACACTGCACGAGGTAGGAAAAGCCATAAGACATCTTAAGAACAACAAGGCAACAGGAACGGATGGAATCCCCGCTGAGGCACTGAAGTATGGCGGAGAGGCACTGTTGGAGCGAATACATGACTTCATCTCTCTCATCTGGAGGGAGGAGAGCATGCTGGGAGATCTTAGAGATGCAGTGATCATGACCATCTTGAAAAAAGGGGACAGGTCCGACTGCAGCAGAGGAATCTCCCTGTTATCAGCCAATGGGAAAGTCGTCGCTAGAGTCCTCCTTAACCATCTTCTCCCTGTGGCTGAGGAGCTCCTCCCAGAGTCACTGCGGATTCCGTCCCCTACGGGGCAGAACGGACATGATTTTTACAGCGCGACAGTTGCAGGAAAAATGCAGTGAGCAGCACCAGCCCTTATACATGGCCTTCTTTGACCTTACACATGGCCTTCTTTGACCTTACAAAGACCTTTGACACTGTCAACCGCGAGGGTCTATTGAACGTCCTCCTCCATTTTGAATGCCCCCAAAAGTTTGGCACCATCCTCCGCCTGCTCCACGACAACATGCAGGCCGTGATCCTTACCAACGGATCCATTACAGACCCAATCCGCATTCGGACTGGGGTCAAGCAGGCTGCGTCATTGCCCCAACCCTCTTCTCAATCTTCCTCGCTGCCATGCTCCACCTCACAGTCAACAAGCTCCCCGCTAGAATGGAACTAAACTATTGAACCATCATAGAACATGGGCATCATCTCCAGGCCAGGTCCAAGACCACCACAACCTCTGTCATCGACTACAGTATGGGGACGATGCCTGCGTCTGCGCATATACAGAGGCTGAACTCCAGGATATAGTCGACTTATTTACTGAGGCATACGAAAACATGGGCATTACGCTAAACATCCGTAAGACAAAGCTCCTCCACCAACCTGTCCCCGCCGCACAGCACTGCCCCCAGTCATCAAGATTCACGGCGCGGCCTGGACAACGTGGACCATTTCCCATACCTCGGGAGCCTCTTATCAACAAGAGCAGACATTGACGACGAGACTCAACACTGCCTCCAGTGCGCCAGTGCGGCCTTCGGCCACCTGAGGAAAAGAATGTTCGAAGACCAGGCCCTCAAATCTGCCACCAAGCTCATGGTCTACAGGGCCTGTATGGCTCAGAGACATCATGGATCATGTGCAGCAGACACCTCAAGTCGCTGGAGAAATACCACCAACGATGTCTCCGCAAGATCCTGAAAATTCCCTGGGAGGACAGATGCACCAACGTTGGCATCCTCACTGACCACACTTGATCAGTTCCGCTGGGCAGGCCATATTGTTCGCATGTCAGACACAGGACTCCCAAAGCAAGCGCTCTACTCAGAAGTCCTTCACGGCACACGAGCCAAAGGTGGGCAGAGGAAACTTTACAAGGACACCCTCAAAGCCTCCCTGATAAAGTGCAACATCCCCACTGACACCTGGGAGTCCCTAGCCAAAGACCGCCCTAAGTGGAGGAAGTGCATCCGGGAGGACGCTGAGCCCCTCGAGTCTTGTCGTCGAGAGCATGCAGAAATCAAGCGCAGGCAGCGGAAAGAACGTGCGGCAAATCAGTACCACCCCCGCCCCCCCCCACTTTCCCTCAACGACTATCTGTCCCACCTGTGACAAGGACTGAGGTGGCGGTACAGTCCAATATGAGAACCAAAGGACTCATTTTTAGAGTGGAAGCAAGTCTTCCTCAATTCCGAAGGACTGCCTATGATGATGCTGAATCTCTCATCCCTGGAACCATTCTAGTAAATCTCTTCTGCAGCCTCTCCAAAACCTTCATGTCCTTCCTCAAGTGCGATGCCCAGAACTGGACACAATACTCCAGCTGGGGTCAAACTAGTGTTTTATACAGGTTCAGCATAACTTCCTGGCTTTTTTATACTCCACAGATACATACAAAACCTTTAGGTTTTACCCATGTGCAACCTCAGTGACGTGCTGACATACGGACCTACAAACAGTGACGAACAGGTAAAGACCCTCTGTCCATCGAGCCTGTCCCACACTTGGAATATCTTGTGTCCCACAATATACATTCCCCAACATCCCCCCCCCCACCACCCCCCAAAACCATGTGATCTCCTGGGAGAGGCAACAAAAAACCCAGGCCAATTTGGGGGGAAAAAATCTGGGAAATTCTTCTCTGCCTCATCTAGGCGATGGAAACTAGTCCAGGAGACCATTCTGGCCCTGAATTCCCTGCAGTACCTACCTTCTGTAAGAGGTGATCTCCGCCCCAGCCAGAAACAAATCCTGCTCTCGTTGAAGAAATTCAGCATCCACCGCGCGAGATGGCAGCCTGTTCCAGAGGTCCACTATTCCCTGGGAAAAGAACCACCTCCTGACATCGAACCTGGATCTTATACAACTTAAATTTGTGACCCTTAGTCCTCCCTAACGTATTTAATTGAAACAAACTGTCAACTGGAACACAATCTATTCCCTTCATTATCTTATAAACCTGAATTAGATCATCTGTAAATCTACACTTCTCTAAAGTGTAGAGTCCCAACTCTTTTAGCCTAACTTGATAACCAAGATGCTTTAAAATGAGAATTAGTCTAGTGACTCTCCTCTGCACCCTTTCCAAAGCCTCAATATCACCCACCATGTGAGGAGCCCAAAATTGGACACAGTTTTCCAATTGCGGCCTGACCAAGGTCTTATACAAGGACAAAATAGTCTGCCTCATGTTGTACTCAATTGTCCTAGGGATACACCCCAACATCCTTTTTGCTCTAGCTATCGCTTCACGACATTGCTCATGTAACTTTAGAGATGCACGAGAATGCCCAAATATCTATTTCCACCATCTTTAATGCTTTTCCCTGAAGGATGTATGAATGTTGAACATTTGCCCTGCCCACATGCATAACACCGCGCTTATCCAAGTTATATTTTCCAGTCATGAGCCCAATCTCCCAACATATTGAGCTGAAAATTGTGGCCTCGCTGGGTGTGTACGATGTGCATGGACCCAAAGAGGCCTCGCAAATGTCGGTTCTCAGCGCGCAATGCGCATGTGCCGAGAACTGGCTTTTGCGTTCTGTCAAAATTTCTTTTGACAAATCCAGCACATCCCCGCATGAAGGACATCCGCGTGGCAGAGATTGGGCTATTTGCCCAACTCATGTCCTTCAAACTCTTACGCTTGATAAAAGCAGGTGCATAGCCTACCTCTATCAAGCGTAAGAGTTTTAACACATAGAAAAGTTAAATTTAATCATTCATTTTTATATTAAAATCCCTGTCCATGAAGGTAAATTTATTTTTAAATCCTATTAAAACACATTTTAAAAGATTTAAAAAAATTGTTTTTCTAAAACATTAAAATTTCAATAAATTTTTAAATAAGTGAGGTGTTTTTTTATTTATTGTGTTGTGTTTCTTGTTTTAGGGGGGTTTTCTATTGACAATGGGAACTCTGTTTGTATGAGCTCCCATTATTATTATCAATGATAATACTACATAATGATTGGTGATCCAGGCTCACCATGTTCCCGTACGCTACACAGCCTCCAACCGGAATCCTACATTCCTCCGGAACCACCAGGTATTTTTGTAATGTTTTTTGGGTCGGAGGCTTTGTCTGAATTTCCCCCCAATAAGATCAGCCAACACTCGCACAGATCTTAATATCATCTGCAGATCATGCCCTCAACACCGACATCCAGATCATTCATAAAAATAGTGAAGAGCAACGGTCCCAACACTGATCCCTATGGTGACCCATCTCCAAACAGGTCCAAATCCATCTATAACTAATTATGCTTGCGTCCTACCATCCAGTTCTCAATCCAGCTCAATATATTATCACTAATACCAGAAGCTCCCATCTTACCGAACCCCCTTGTGCAGTACCTTATCAAAGCTTTTGGTCTACTGGGCTTTCCTCATCCACCAACTTTGTAATTTGTTCAAAAAATTAGATTTGTAAGGCATTATCTCCTTTTTATGAAGTTGTGTTGGGTGTCCCTAATATGCCTTTCTCTATCCAAGCATTCATATATTGCACCCTAATGACTCCCTCAAGCATCTTGCCTATTACTGATGTTAAAATAATGGGTCCATCTTGTCACCTTTTTAATTATAGGGACTACATTAGCCTCCTTCCAGTCTATGAGAACCAATCCAGAGTGCAGTGAGATGTTCAAAATACAGGCTAGGGGCTCACACAACACACAGCCCATATCCCGGAGGACCCTCGGGTGGCTATCATCCGGCCCGGCTGCTCAATTTATTTTCAAGTTCTTAATTCTTACTCAAAGAATATGTTCATCTATGTTAATTTTACTAGTTTTATTAGTAACATTAATAATTCTAATAGTCAAGCACCATCTACAGGCGTGAAGACTGATGCAAAGTACTAATTTAATATTTCTTCCATACTCAGTGAGTCCTTTGTAACCTGTCCTTGAACGCTTTTCAATGGCCCAGTACAGTGACACTTCTCTGACTCTTCATAAACTGAAAAGCTTTTCCCATTACTGCCACAAATGTCTACGATCGATCCTCTTTTCCATTTGCTTTTTAGTTGAACTTCCAGCTCATATTATTAAACATGTTCAATTTGTTTCCCAGGGCCTGTTATGGATTAATGCTTGGGTGTCACCAGACACCAGAGGGCGCCGCGGTCGGAGGTCATCAGGCTGTACGCATGTGGCATGTGTGCTTGGTCACCTGTATATAAGCTGGGTGTCTGTCACACCAGCACTCTCGGGCTGGAATAAAGATGGATTAGCTTGCACCTGTGTGAGTTTTCAGTAACCAGACTCTTGAATCATTGCAATTGGTAACGAGGTAATTTAAGAACCTTCGCATGCACAATGGGCACGGTTGGAATCCTGGAGAGATTCATGGAGGCCGAGGATTGGATGGATTTTGTCGACCACCTGGATCAGTATTTTGTGGCCAATGGCATGGAGGCAGAGGCCTACGCAGTTAAGCGCAGGGTCGTTCTCCTCACCGTTTGTGGTCCGAAAATTTACAGCCTCATGAAGGATCTTCTCTTGCCAGTACGTCTGCCAGAAAAAGAGTATAAGGAATTGTGTACGTTAGTGGGTAACCATCTGAAGCCACAAGAGGAGATCATCATATCACGCTACCGTTTCTACACACATATGTTCGTGCTGGGGCCAGGTCGTGCCGGGGTTTGTCGCCAACCTGCGACGCCTTGCTGAGTTGTGCAAGTTCGGGAACATGCTGGAAGACATGCTGTGCGATGTCTTCATGATAGGCATCAGCCATGATGTGATCCTCAGGAAGCAGTTGGCTGCAGAGATGCTGGATTTGAAAAAGGCCATCGCGAGTGCCCAAGCATGCATGACAACGGATAATAATTTGTGGCAGATATCATCGACGAGGTGGAGTTCCACGGCAAGTACTGTAAACTCACTCAGGTGCAACCTAATCCATCTTTATTCCATCCCAAGAGTGCCTGCGTGACAAAGACACCCAGCTTATATACAGGTGACCAAGCACACATGCCACATGTGTACAGCCCGATGACCTCCGACTGCGGTGCCCTCTGGTGTCTGGTGACCCCCAAGCATTAATACATAAAGGGGCCCCACCCAGATTTCTCCAGCTCCACTTCTGGTCAGCACTGGAGAATCGGCACGAGTCTATTTTCAATGTTTTTACGCAGCGAGTTGTTGCAATTTGGAATGCACGGCCTGAGGGTGGAGGAAGCAGATTCAATGGTAACTTTCAAAGGGGAATTGAATACTTGAAGGGGGTAAATATGCAGTGCTCTGGGGAAAGAGCAGGGGAGAGGGACCAATTGGATAACTGTACCAAAGAGCCGGCACAGGCATGAAGGGCCGAATGGCCTCCCTTTGTGCTGTATCATTCTATGATTCTACAATGTATAATATACATGGATGAAAACCATTTTTAAATGAATGAGTCAGATATTGAATGTCACCCCCTGTATATTAAGCCAAGTATGTTCTAAATATGTTTCATTAGATCAATACTGAATCATCCTCCCAAACTTCAGATAATGTCACAAATATAAAGTTTGTATCCAGTTTAAAAGGATAAAATGGGGGGCGGGAGGATGGAACCCTCTCCAATTCTCTAAATCAAGGGCTGAGAGTCATCAGAGATTTTCCTTCCCAAATCGCTGTAATAATCCTTTCGTTGATGACTAAAGCAAACAGTAGTGGGCAACCCAGACTTCTCCCGAAATCTCCGAGAACAGGTTATTGATTATCCTTCTCAAAACCTTTCTCCCACTCTATTAACTTTCCATGGTTCTGAACACAGGTAACTTTGCAAATCCTTCTTCTCAGCACCTGCCCATGTTTTAAATCCCACAATGATTTGTTTTATAGCGATACATGTTTCCGTATTCTGCAGCACAGTATAGGTCAGAGATCATTCCAATATTTATCGAACCGCTACTAACTGCCCGAACGACCTGTGCCTAGGCATTTCATTGATGGGACCAGCTCAATATTTAATTGATCTAAATTGAGGGGTTTATTGATCCCGGCTCTACACGAGACCTGTGACTGTATCACTGAACCATTTTAATGCATGGCTTGTCCTGTCAGCCCAACTTACATAGCAGGCTAATTATCTGTTTCCAATGTTGATTTTCAGTCTCCATCGTAAAACTGAAAAGCTGTAAGTATGCAAACACATTATCATCATCGTCACTGTTAGTGCCTCCTGTGCAACATCAGTGGGCAGGAAATCCAGCTTCATATCTATCTTGTGGAACAGACAAAGGACATTTCTGGCTAAATCTTGGGATATTCTTGATCTTTATGTCAAAGTTTTTCAGTTCATGCCTCAGCTATAAACAAACATAAAGTAATTGGAAGCAGAGTAAACTTCAGTCTGTTGATGATCTTCGCCATGGTTCCCTGATCACACCACCCAGAGAAGGGTTGTGGTTCCAAACCTGCTTCAGCCAATCAGTGTCAGTTTGTGAATTGAGGCTGACTCCTTGGATCCCAGAATACTGAGGCCTTCCAATAACCAACATCCTTACCTCACATTTCCTGAAGACTAAACAACTGACCCTGCGCATCATCCCAGGGGCTAGCGACATGAAGGCAATCCCTCCAAACATATAATACACTCCTCCGCACAAAGCAAAGACTAAGAAGATCCAGAATAACAACATTCTTCAACAATGCCTGGTGTATACCACACATTAAACCTACTTGATCGTAATGTGAATGCTTCTCAACAAGCATCTGTTGTCCAATAGCCCAAAACTTGCTCATAATTTTCCTATCAATCTTAGTTAGACTGGCCATAATATAAATTGTCTCCATCCCTATTCTGCGTCAAACATAATTAATGCTTGGTTTATTGATGGAAGTAAAGCTCAAATTTGAAAGCAATATTACATTTTCAGCTGAAGAAGAAAAGTAACTCCATTATTTGTGCAAACAAATCCGTGATATAACCATTCCCTGAATTATTTTCAATGGCACTGAATCAATCACAAATTTAATCTTGTTCAATAAAAGGATTCTGAATCCATGAGCTGCCCTCGCTTGCTGAGGAGAGATTCATTACAGAAATAAACCCTTTCTCCTGCTGTTCCAATGCCAGTGTTACCATTGGCAAATATGACTTTTAATAAAACCTTCTAAAGATTTGAGTTATTAGTGCCAGGTCCTGTTATATCATTTGCCCGTTCGCTGTCACTCTGAGGTAGGAGACTGAGGTGTGATCGTGTGCTCCTGGGATAGAATCGGTCCCTCTCCCCATCTCCCCCCGACCTGGAGAAATTGTAGGCATAGTTAGAACACCAAGGGGAGGACACCTGTCCCTGCGGCACAAACTGAGCATGGTGACCGTCCCGTGCTCCAGGATGGGTAGGTCCAAGGCCCACAATCCGGCCGGTGAGCTGAAGTCGATGGAATAGAAAATTGGGTGGGGTGTAAAACGTGCAGCCGATTCACTATCGCCCGTTGTTTCCCCCGGTGATAGCAGTTAAAATCGTTCCGCGTGATTCACAGTGACCACCGTACTCCTCTTAACATAACAAGCCTGAGGAGTTGGGCCACCCAACCTGGAGTGGGTAAGAGACTGTTTACAGATAAGGACATGGACAGAAGGCAGAACAATCTCTTGTCAACACATTGGATATTCTGTCACAGGAAGCAGCCTCACAAAGCAACTTTAAGATTGATGTAATATTGGCGAGCTATAAATCCAATTAAAAAATGTTTGATGTAGGATTCTTACGATATGAAAAAGGATTTCAATCTTCATCTCCAATTTCCAATCTATTGCAAATTTTGTAAGTTTTTTTTTTATTTGTTCAGGTGATGTGGGTGTCATTGGCCAGGCCAACATTTATTGCCCATCCCTAATTGCCCTTGAGAAGATGGTGGTGAGCTGCCTTCTTGAATTGCTGTAGTCCATGTGGTGAAGGTACTTCCATAGAGCTGTTAGGGAGGGAGTTCCAGGATTTTGACACAGGAACGGCGATATACTTCCAAGTCAGGATGGTGTGTGACTCGGAGGGGAATTTTCAGATGGTGTTCCCATGCGCCTGCTGCCCTTGTAGGTGGTAGAGGTCATGGGTTTGGGAGGTGCTGCCGAAGAAACCTTGGCGATTTGCTGCCGTGCCTCTTGTAGATGGAACACCCTGCAGCCACGATACGTCAGTGATAGAGCAAGTGAATGTTTAAGGTGGTGGATAGGGTGCCAATCAAGTGGGCTGCTTTGTCGAGCTCCTTGAGTGTTGTTGGCGCTGTACTCATCCGGCAAGTGGGGAGTATTCCATCACACTCCTGAATTATGCTATCCTCCCTTTTTGCAGAAAGAGCCATTTTTCTCTGAGAACTTCGACATAGAATCTCATATTATTTAGCTTTAGCAATAAGAAATGCATTGTAGACCTTTATTTTATTTTGTGGCAAATTAACGTTCTGCCCTTGACCATATCCTGGGTTCTAACAGAACAGAGTATTCTCATTACTTCAGCACATTACAACAGCCAACACAATATTGGCTCAATTTACCATGATGCTTTGCTGCTCAGTTTTTAACATGCTTAACTAAGCTTAAATACATTTTAGTTACTTTTATCCGATAACAGTTAAGCAAAAGCATTATAAAACACTATCATAACATGCAACTAAGTTTTATCTTACAGAAGAGTTGGTCCGGATTAATGACTTTTTAAACCCAATGGGCCTCACATTATGTGAAGGCAGTTGTAAGGAATTTTATGCTAACTGGACAGGCAGTGGGAGAGCCGGGCAGGCAGCGGGAGCCGGACAGAGTCGGGTAGGCAGCGGGAGAGACGGGCAGGCAGCGGGAGAGGAAGGGAATCTGTCAACAAATACTTCACGGCGGCTCACCGAGGAGAACCCTCTGTCTGCAGGGAAGTGGTGGAAATCCAATGCAACTCCAGCTCCCCAAGATCCTGCTGATGCCATTAAACCAAATGAATGGGCGGGCCCACAAATCAGGCACATACGCTCATCATACACTCTCTTGGTGCTCAACATTCTGCATTTAGCAACATTACCGATAAAACTTTACCCGTGCATGAGGTACTGTCACCGTGTAAATCCCTTCCTGTCTTACTTTCTGAATGAGGCTGCCATGAAGATTTAATGGTACCAGTGATGGGGACAAGGCGAGCTTTAGTGCAGTTACGCTACCTAGATGTACCCTGGGTTTATTTGCTGCAATACTAGATTGCAGAAGTTCATGGCTCAATGGTTTATCTGCTCATACTACATTCTTCTGCTTGCTGTATTTAGGTAGATGTTAAATGGGTTAGTGCGTCCCGAAAATAATGCTGTAAATGTGCATGAACTGTTCCGCAGTTCACTGGCTGAAAAATATATCCCAATGACTTTTCCACCAACTACACATGTGCAGTAATACAGATCCTATTGTGTATAAAGCCCACCAGACAGACAGTAGAATCATCTGATTTCCTGTCTGTTGATGTGACGGGAAATGACTTTCATAGAATGCCATTACATAGAATTTACAGCACAGAAACAGGCTGTTCTGCCCATCAGGCCTTTGCCTGTGTTTATGCCCCAAACCAGCCTCCTCCCACTTTACTCCCTCTCACCCGATCACCATATCCTTCTATTCCTTTCCCCCTCAAGTACTTATCTAGCATCCCCTTAAATGCATCGAAGCTAGTCGCCTCAACCACTCCTTGTGCTAGTGAGTTCCACATTCTAAGCACTCTCTGGGTAAAGAGGTTTCTCCTGAATTCCCGATTGGATTTATAAGTGACTATCTTATATTTACTGACCTTAGTTTTAGTTTCCCCACAAGTGGAAACATCTCCTCCATGTCGACCCAAGCAAACCCTTTCATAATTTTAAAGACCTCTATTAGGTCACCTCTCGGCCTCTGTTTTCCAGACAATAGCCCCAGCCCACTCAGCATTAGTTGAGCTGGAAACGGGAGGCCCACTGGAATAGATTGGAAATGCACTACTGCTGGGCAAGGGGAGAAATCCAGCTCGTGTCATACCAGCAGAACATGTGGAGCTGTCACCTCAGACTCATCAAAGAAGTTTTTCATTTGATAAAAAAATAATTAGTTTGGGCATGTTTTTAGTTTTAGTATCAATATGAATTAACTGGATATCATATGTTTGATTTTAAAAGCATCGAAAAATATTCTGGATGTGTGTCACCTTTTGAGATTTTGATTATCGGACTATGAGGAATTTCAGGTTAATTTATATTGATATATTGCTGTTAAATTAAATTCAACATACAACGGCTAAAATCCATACAACACACAATCTGTCTGGAAATACAGATTGGATCCAGTAGCAGGGACGAGGCAAAGGAACTAACAGAATTGTGCTTCTCATATACCATATCAGTTTGAGACATTGGCCGTGAAATTCCGACCTACCCGGGTCCGTACGGAGTTCCTATGGACCCGGGAAGGCATCGGAAATGTCGGTTTTCAGCACACAATGTGCATGCACTGGAAACCAGCATTTCTGATCTGTCAAGTTTCTGGCTTGACAGATGGCCGCATCTTGGGAGCGAGGACACTTGTAAGTGGAAATTTCCGATATTTACGCTTACAAATGTCCTCAAACATCTTGCGCCTGAAAAAGCAGGCGCATAGTCTACTTTTACAGGTGAAAGTGTTTTAAAAAACACAAATATATAAAAATAAAGTTATTTAAACATATTTTATCATTAAAAACCCTCCTCCCCACAACAGTAAGTTTATTTTTAAAGACTTTTTTTAAAAATCGGGAAATTATTTTTTTTAAGACATTAATAACTTTAATTTAAATGAATGTAGTGTAATTAATAAAAATAATAATAGTGTTTTGGGTGTTTTGGGCTGTGTTTTGGGTGTTTCGAGCTCTATCACAATCATAGTAATAGGAGTTTAGGACCCTGCAGAACTCCTATTACTATGATACTTTACCTGATTGGCTGTCCAGAGCCATGTGACTCCAGCTCGAGGCCTGCGCACGCGCCGACGTGCACGTGCTGCGAATCGCAGTCAAAGGAGGCCTCAGCATCGGAAAGTCGAACGTGTGCAGCAGCTTAAGGTAGGTGCGTATTTTTTTTCTCTAAAATGTCCGTGGGAAGGCCAAAACGGAATTTCAGGGCCATTAGACAATGGTATCTCTGTTAGGACATTCTAGAGAGGACATTGCCACAGAGGGGGAGGTTTTTCATTTTGATTGGCAGCTTAACTAGCAAATCACCAACACAGAAAACTGGGTGGGGGGGTGGGGGGAAGATGGGCAGTCAGTCTTTAGCTTCCAGTCTGGCTGGATAAGAAGGCAGTCTGAACATGGTGAGTTGAGACATTCAGAGGCATTGCTTTCTCATCAAACAATGAGGAGTGGAGAGTCTCCAGGCTGAGGTATGAATGCACATGTACCATAAGGGAAAGGGCAGTGTCGGCGAGTTTCAGCAACAATAGTCTGTAAAGTGAAGGAGTAGAGTAGCATCCTTCGCTATCTCACCATGAAATAGATTGAAAGTTACTGAAAACTGTATTCTGTTAGGTCCTGTATTTTGTGTTTACAATTGGTCTTGTCTCTCTATAGTCTTTATCTGTCCACTTTCCGGAAGATAAAAGAAACATGTGTGGGGCGCGTATAAGATTAGAGTATTCAATGTGCACAATGAACCGATCTCACTGATACAGCCTCGGGTCACCCTAATGTATGTCTAATTATCGGGCAATTAGAATATACTCCATATTGTAGAAAGGTTAATCCACTTACAGCAATGTCTGGTGATGCTGAACCCGAGTGAACATGTGCAGACCTAACATTTGTAACAGTGTGATTGGAGGTAATCATACAATGATACAGCACAGAAGGAGATCATTCGGCCCATCAAACCTGTGCCGGCTCTTTGGTAGAGCTACCCAATTAATCCCACTTCCTGCTCTTTCCCCAGAGCCCTGCAGATTTTTCCCCTTCAAGTATTTATCCAATTCCCTTGTGAAAGTTACTATTAAATCTGCTTCACTACCCTTTCAGGCCGTGCACTCCCGATTATAACAACTCATTGCATTAAAACAATTCTCCTTATCTCCCCTCTAGGTCGTTTGCAATTATCTTAAATCTGTGTCTGCTGGTTACTGTCCCTCTTGCCAGTGGAAACAGTTTCTTCTTATTTACTCTATCAAACACTTTTAAAACCTTTTTTAGGCCCAGGATCCCATATTTTTTAACAGCTTTATCAACCTGTCCTGCTACCTTCAAACAATTGTGTACATACACCCAGGTCTCTCTGTTCCTGCACCCCTTTTAATATTGTACCATTTAATTTATATCGCCTCTCTTCATTCTTCCTTCCAAATGCTTCACTTCATACTTCTGTGCAATAAATTTCATCAGCAATGTGTCTGCCCATTTCACCAGTCTGTCTATGTTCTCGTGAAGTCTGTTACGATCCTCCTCATTGTTACTACATTTCTGAGTTTGGTGTCAACTGCAAATTTTGAAATTATGCTCTTTGATCTATATTAATGACCTGGACTTGGGTACAAAGAGAGCAGTGGGCCTAATACCGACCCCTGGGGGACGCCACTCATACTTCCCTCCAGTCTGAAAAATAACCGTTTACCTTGATGCGAACCCTTGATTGGTATTGCTGGATATATTCATAGAGTATGCTAATGTAGTGGTTATGTTAATAGAATACTCTCCACTTGCCTGGATGAGAGCGGCTCCATCACACTCCTGACTTGTGCCTTGTAGATGGTGGTGAGGCTTTGGGGAGTCAGGAGGTGTGACACTCGCCACAGAATACCCAGCCTCTGACCCGCTCTTGTGGCCACAGTATTTTTGTAGCTGGTCCAGTTAAGTTTCTGGTCAATGGCAAGTCCCAGGATGTTGATGGTGAGGGATTCGGCGATAGTAATGCCGTTGAATGTCAAGGGGCAGTGGTTAGACTCTCGCTTGTTGGGGATAGTCATTGCCTAGCACTTGTGTGGCGCGAATGTTACTTGCCACTTATCCTATGTTCCTATAACAAAGCCATAATTAACAACATAATTATTGGCTAGAACTTTGCTTCCCAGTCATATTTCTTTGACAATCCTCATCAGTTTGAAGGTGATGACTCTTTCTGTCAGTGGGGCAGTGGGGTCACAGAGTGAACAGGGCAGTTTATCTGGCAGCCTCCAGCATAATGGCTAGCCCAGCACCGAATGGTACAACAGTTAATCAGCCTGGTACGGGGGTGTATCCCAAGGTACCACTGCACCTTTACTCTTGGCCAGAAATCACATGCATGGCATCAACTACTGCCAACCTTTTACGCCACAGACATTGGCCCTGATATTTACCAGGGTAGGCTTGTGAGCGGGGTGGGCAGGGGGGGGAGTGATGGGGAGATGTGGTCGGGAAACCCGGATGTCCGGGTCCCCGCATGCTGTGCAGTTTAACGTCTGTTTTCCCAGCAGGTTCCCCACCCGGAAACCAGCCTGATCGACAGGCTTGGCTTCCTGGGCAGGGAGCACTGCGGAGGCCACAGCCCAGGGAGAGAGCCTGCAACTGGGTCAGTGGGAGCGTTTGCCAATCCCGGGGGCGAGAGGGTCCGCCATCCTGGAAGAAGGAAGCAGGTTAGCTTGGGGGACAGGGGGGGGGGGGGGTGATGGGAAGCACTCCTGCTCCAACTGGCCCACAAACAGTGCTGGAAAGCATTTACCTTCCACGCAGCAGTCCTCGCCTCCCTTTAGCTGCCGGGTTTCCGGGAGCCTGGGAAACCATGCCGGCCAGGGTTAAACCTGGAAGATAGATTAAATCTGGGACTTGCATCCTCATAATATTTAAATGACCAACTCGCCTCCTGGGAGCAGATTGATTGCCTGCTCCCCGTCCTGCCTCCGTTAAAACTGGAAGCGGGCGGGCTGGAGGTGGGTTGGGGTTGCATTTTATTTTACTTTCACATCTCACCGATCCCAACCTACCCATTCTTGGGGGTAAAATTACTGCCATAGCATCTCAAATCATTCCATTGGGACACTCCTTACCCTCCCATTCACTGAGCTGCTTGTCTCTGTTGGAAATTAATCATCTCTTGGAGGAAGCAGGCAGCAGGGAGTGCTGTTGGAATCCCTGCAAGTTAACCAAACCAATATGGCCTTTCACCCGTTGGGCCAAATGGCCTGTTTCTGGGCTGTAAAATGCGATGTAATTCTATGTAATGACCCAACCTATGCTTCCTGCAAAGTCAGCGTCCCCACTGTGGCCCTGGGATTAGCACTAACGCTCCACGTGGTCTTTCTAAATACTTACATCTTGTCTTTCTCTCCTCCGTCACCCATTAACAGCTGAACAGCAAGAACAGAGAGATCAACTGCACCAATTCTCACGGAAGTCTGGCTTTGGATGCTGGCATGTCCAACTGCTGGGTTAGACATTTTTAACTCATCTTGTTTTGTATTTGTCCCCTGTTATTTCTAGCCGGCATTTACAGCCTTATAACACATGCTCAGCCCTGCTTGCTCACTCTGTCGGCACAGGCAGTGTGAGCTGTACCAGCCAGACAGTTCCAGGGGCCATTCCAGTACCTGGGTTCACTCAGCCAGGCCTCTCAGTATGACCCACTGCAATTGGTCTCCACACCCCCTGGGCTAGAGGAGGGTAAGATTTTCCCATGACCCCTGCTCACTGCCCTATGACCCCTGCTGGAATGTACATGTGCGGGGGTGGCACGCATGGGGACAAGGGGGCATCGGACCAGATACCCTCTCACTTTCTGACAACAGTCACTGTCCACTCACAGGAATAATGGGAAAAATATTGAAAGCCAGTCAGCCCTGAACCCACAGCCCAACGTGAGCCTGTACCTACAGAAGGGGACTGGCAACAAATGGCACTTTCAAAAGCAAAGTCTAGGGCTGCGATTGTGTTTATAGCTTCCCGTTTTATATTAAAGTTCTGACAATTGGAGAGTTAATCCTCTGAGTGTCCTTTACGAGCTGTAACAGCGGTGGAATCAATGGGGTAATCATCTCCTTTCCTCACGCCCTTTTATTGGAGTTCTGTGTTCATTTTGTTAGTCAGAATATGACCCAGAAAAATACATTGACTTTCGGACTATCTTGAATGGAAATGCTCTCCTTTTCTGAATGGAGGTGTGATTCTAGTATCAAAGGGGGCCGTTTAACCCCAAAGGACGGGCGGGTGGTGGCGGGAAGGATAAATGTTAAAATTCACAAACCCGACCCCAACCCACCCACTTCCGATTTTAACACAGGCGGGTCGGGAGCCAGGCAACCAATCAGTTCCCAGGAGGCGGGTTGGTCGGTAAAAGCTTTTAAGGAGGCTGGGTGTCGCCGAAATAGAGACAGACTTAAAATAGAAAGACTTGCATTTATATAGCGCCTCCCACAACCTCACAGCATCCCAAACATTTTACAGCCAATTAAGTACTTTTGAAGTGTAGTCGCTGTTGTAATGTAAGAAACACAGCAGCCAATTTGCACACAGCAAGCTCCCACAAACAGCATTGTCATAATGACCATATCCTCTGTTTTAGTGGTGTTGGTTTAGGGATAAATATTGACCAGGACACTGGGGATAACTCCCCTGCCCTTCTTCAAAATAGTACCGTGGGAACTTTTACGTCCACCTGAGGGCAGACGGAGCCTCGGGTTAATGTCCCATCCGAAAGACCGCACCTCTGACAGTGCAGCACTCCCTCAGCACAGCACTGGGTGTCAGCCTAGATTAAGCTCAAGTTCCTGGCAGTGGGACTTAAACCCACAACCTTGACACAGGGACGAGAATGCTGTCCATTGAGCCACAGCTGACACACATGCAGCATAAAAGTGACAATATTGAGGGTTAATGGGAAGGCAATCATTCTCCTATTAACCTTAATAACCCGCAGTTAACCACCAATAGCAGGCTCTAGGTTGATGAGAGCATGTGTTGGGGAAGAGATGCTCGATATCACCATGTATAACACCATCTTAAACAGGGTTTGACTGAATAGATTTGCAATGCTGCTGCACATATTAAGATCAATTCTTCCCCCTTGATACCTAGATTCTATGTATTTAAACATTAATTTACAGTTTATATTGCGCAAAGAATTCTCCTGTGTGCTGTGTGCAACATAATCCTAAACCTGTGCATGAAGAATCGGTTCACAATTTCATTCTACAGAGCAAACGGAGCGGAGCTTCCCCCACTGCTGATTAACAATTAATAAGCTTAACGTGTGTTGTAGTGGTGGGGAATAAATCAGGTGTAGATTGTCTCTGGGTAGCACCGGGAGTCAGAAGGTCATGGGTTCAGTCTCACTCCAGGCACTGAGTGCACGACCCAGGCCCATACTCCAGTGCAGTGTTGAGGGAGTGCTACACTGCCGGAGGTGCCGCCATTTCGACAAAATGTTAAAGCGAGGCCCGGTCTGCCCTATTTGAGAGGAGCAGGGAGCTGACTCTGGCCCACATGGGTCCCCCTCCACCAAAAACTGTTCATCTGGTCATTTATCCCGTGGACATTTACTGGGGCCTTGCTGTCTGCAAACCGGCTGCCGCGTTTGTCTGTGTTGCTGGCGACTGCACCTCAATCAGCAAGTACTGAATTGGCTGCAGAAAACTTCTGTGGTGAACAATGATATATAAAGTCAATCTTTTCTTTGCTGCTGTTGATTGGATCTCCATTGTGTAGAGACAGTGCCCCCTATTGGCTATTGTTGTAGCAGCGCTCAGTGTCAGTGATTTGCTGTGTCTGAATCTGCCTGGGCAACAATCACCTCAGCTACACGGCAGTGTTCCAAGTGAGAAAAGGGAGATTTAAAATAACAATCCACTTTGTTTTATAAGATGTTTTAGGTTCATGTCATTTGCCCTAAGGTAGCAAATAATTGGGAAGGAGAAACCACTTGTAATCAGAGGGATGATCATGTCAGTCCAAGTTTCTCAGAGGCTCACATTATACAACGTTATTTCCCTTATATTTTCTGCACAGGAGACGAATGGGTTCACCTTGTCCGTGTCCACCCAAGGCAGGCCAGCCACTGAGGGAAGTCTTGCCTCACGACCACTCCGATCAGAGAAAGAAGCTTTATTAGTGGGTAGAGTATCCTGACTTTCTCTTATTTTCAGTGCAAAATGCCTTCTCGATTTATCATTGAATTAACATTGTGCTGTTCTCTGGCAAAGCCTTGTGTAAATTTTTAAACTGCATGCCAGGAATTGTGAAAGGAACATAGGAACAGGACTCGACCATTCAGCCCCTCGAGCCTGTTCCGCCATTCAATTAGATTGTGGCTGATCTGTGTCTTACCTCCATCTATCTGCCGCGGTTCCTAACCTTTAATACCCTTACCCAACAAAAACCTATCCGTCTCAGTTTGGACATTTTCAATTGATCCCCAGCCTCAAAAGCTTATTTTGTGGGGGGGCGCAGGGCACTGGGAGGGGGGTCAAGGCAGGGAAGGGGGGTGGGGATTGACCGGGAAAAGTAACTTGGTGACAAGAGATTCAGAGTACCTGTAGGAAGCAGGGAGAAGTGCAGTGCCTACAAACGATTCACTTCCAGTTCCTTACTCGGGGAGGATTTGTCTCTCTCAGGCTGAAACAAGAGAGAAAACTGTTTGTTAGAGTGTTCCCCACAGATGAGGTGGTGCCGATATGTGTCTTTTAAATGCTCAATTACCGAGAACTGTGATTTTTGCAGGAGGCAACTGAAACGGGCAGCCACGTTGTACCTGGGTTGCTGTAACCCTGTAACACTTTCCAGCATATATGAAATACTGTGTCGAAATGTGAAAATGGTTGGTCTAAAAACCAGTGTTGTTGCAAACTAACTTAAGTATGTATACTTTTGCATAAAGATTTGAAACCACTTAAAAAAAAAACACTTTCCAGCATCACTAATGAGCGAATGGCCCCGGAGTATAAAAACAGGGAAGTCTTGTTACAGCTGTACAGGTATTGGTGAGCCCACACCTGGAATACTGCGTTCAGTTTTGGTTTCCATATTTACGAAAGGATATACTTGCTTTGGAGGCAGTTCAGAGAAGGTTCACAAGGTTGATTCCGGAGATGAGGGGGCTGACTTATGAGGAGAGATCGAGTAGGTTGGGCCTCTACTCATTGGAATTCAGAAGAATGAGAGGTGAACTTATCGAAACGTATAAGAATATGAGGGGGCTTGACAATGTGGATGCAGAGAGGATGTTTCCACTGATGGGGGAGACTAGAACTAGAAGGCAAAATCTTCGAATAAAGGAGCTGCCCATTTAAAACTGAGATGAAGAGAAATTTCTTCTCTGAGGTTTGTGGATCTGTGAAATTCGCTGCCTCAGAGAGTTGTGGAAGCTGGGACATTGAATAAATTTAAGGCAGAAATAGACAGTTTCTTAAACGATAAGGGAATAACGGTTTATGGGGAGCGGGCAGGGAATTGGAGCTGAGTCCACGATCGGATCAGCCATGATTGTATTAAATGGCGGAGCAGGCTCGAGGGACCGTATGGCCTACTCCTGCTCCTATTTCTTATGTTCTTATAACTGTGCAGCAGTTCACTGGTCCGGCTTTCAGGAATATGGCTGTGCACCAACCAGGCTCTGCTCATCTGGGCAGTCTTTGTTACGGAGCAGTGTAAGCAGATGTTTGGATGGGGCTGACAACCCCCAAAGTATCGACAGAGGTATCTGATGATTCAGAAAGATAGACAAGAAGGGAAAGGAGGTGGGGTAGCTCTGTTAATAAAGGATAATATCAGGGCAGTTGTGAGAGATATTGGCTCTAGTGAACAAAATGTTGAATCATTGTGGGTGGAGATTAGAGATAGTAAGGGGAAAAAGTCACTGGTGGGCGTAGTTTATAGGCCCCCAAATAATAACTTCACGGTGGGGCGGGCAATAAATCAAGGGAATAATGGAAGCATGTGAAAAAGGAACGGCAGTAATCATGGGGGATTTTAACCTACATATCGATTGGTCAAATCAAATCGCACGGGGTAGCCTGGAGGAGGAATTCATAGAATGCATACGGGATTGTTTCTTAGAACAGTATGTTACAGAACCTACAAGGGAGCAAGTAATGAGACAGGAATAATAAACGATCTCCGAGTAAAAGATCCTCTCGGAATGAGTGATCACAGTATGGTTGAATTTGTAATACAGATTGAGGGTGAGGAAGTAGTGTCTCAAACGAGCGTACTATGCTTAAACAAAGGGGACTACAGTGGGATGAGGGCAGAGTTGGCTAAAGTAGACTGGAAACACAGACTAAACGGTGGCACAATTGAGGAACAGTGGAGGACTTTTAAGGAGCTCTTTCATAGTGCTCAACAAAAATATATTCCAGTGAAAAAGAAGGGCGGTAAGAGAAGGGATAACCAGCCGTGGATAACCAAGGAAATAAAGGAGAGTATCAAATTAAAAACCAATGCGTATAAGGTGGCCAAGGTTAGTGGGAAACTAGAAGATTGGGAAAATTTTCAACGACAGCAAAGAATGACTAAGAAAGGAAAGATAGATTACAAAGGTAAACTTGCGCAAAACATAAAAACAGATAGTAAAAGCTTTTACAGATATATAAAACGGAAAAGAGTGACTAAAGTAAATGTTGGTCCCTTAGAAGATGAGAAGGGGGATTTAATAATGGGAAATGTGGAAATGGCTGAGACCTTAAACAATTATTTTGCTTCGGTCTTCACAGTGGAAGACACAAAAACCATGCCAAAAATTGTTGGTCACAGGAATGTGGGAATCACTATCACTAGGGGGTAGTGCTGGACAGGCTAATGGGACTCCAGGTAGACAAGTCCCCTTGTCCTGATGAAATGCATCCCACGGTATTAAAAGAGATGGCGGAAGATATAGCAGATGCATTCGTTATAATCTACCAACATTCTCTGGACTCTGGGGAGGTACCAGCGGATTGGAAAGCAGCTAATGTAACGCCTCTGTTTAAAAAAAGGGGGCAGATTAAAGGCAGGTAACTATAGGCCGGTTAGTTTAACATCTGTTGTGGGGAAAATGCTTGAAGCTATCATTAAGGAAGAAATAGCGGGACATCTAGATAGGAATAGTGCAATCAAGCAGACGCAGCATAGATTCATGAAGGGAAAATCATGTTAAACTAATTTACTGGAATTCTTTGAGGATACAACGAGCATGGTGGATAGAGGTGTACCGATGGATGTGGTGTATTTAGATTTCCAAAAGGCATTCGATAAGGTGCCACACAAAAGGTTACTGCAGAAGATAAAGGTACACGGAGTCAGAGGAAAAGTATTAGCATGGATAGAGAATTGGCTGGCTAACAGAAAGCAGGGAGTCGGGATAAATGGGTCCTTTTCGGGTTGGAAATCGGTGGTTAGTGGTGTGCCACAGGGATCGGTGCTGGGACCACAACTGTTTACAATATACATAGATGACCTGGAAGAGGGGACAGAGTGTAGTGTAACAAAATTTGCAGATGACACAAAGATTAGTGGGAAAGCGGGTTGTGTAGAGGACAGAGAGGCTGCAAAGCGATTTAGATAGGTTAAGCGAATGGGCTAAGGTTTGGCAGATGGAATACAATGTCAGAAAGTGTGAGGTCATCCACCTTGGGGGAAAAAAAATAATAAAAGGGAATATTATTTGAATGGGGAGAAATTATAACATGCTGCGGTGCAGAAGAACCTGGGGGTCCTTGAATCCCAAAAAGTTAGTTTGCAGGTGCAGCAGATAATCAGGAAGGCGAATGGAATGTTGGCCTTCATTGCGAGAGGGATGGAGTACAAAAGCAGGGAGGTCTTGCTGCAACTGTATAGGGTATTGGTAAGGCCGCACCTAGAGTACTGCGTGCAGTTTTGGTCACCTTACTTAAGGAAGGATATACTAGCTTTGGAGAGGGTACAGAGACGATTCACGAGGCTGATTCCGGAGATGAGGGGGGTTACCTTATGATGATAGATTGAGTGGACTGGGTCTTTACTCGTTGGAGTTCAGAAGGATGAGGGGTGATCTTATAGAAACATTTTAAATAATGAAAGGGATAGACAAGATAGGGGCAGAGAGGTTGTTTCCACTGGTCGGGGAGACTAGAACTAGGGGGCACAGCCTCAAAATACGGGGGAGCCAATTTAAAACCGAGTTGAGAAGGAATTTCTTCTCCCAGAGGGTTGTGAATCTGTGGAATTCTCCACCCAAGGAAGCAGTTGAGGCTAGCTCATTGAATGTATTCAAGTCACAGATAGATTTTTAACCAATAAGGGAATT
This sequence comes from Pristiophorus japonicus, assembly GCF_044704955.1. Classification (NCBI taxonomy): domain Eukaryota; kingdom Metazoa; phylum Chordata; class Chondrichthyes; family Pristiophoridae; genus Pristiophorus; species Pristiophorus japonicus. The sequence continues at coordinate 134,961,902 of NC_091987.1, read as the reverse complement.
AAGGGTTATGGGGAGCGGGCGGGTAAGTGGAGCTGAGTCCACGGCCAGATCAGCCATGATCTTGTTGAATGGCGGAGCAGGCTCGAGGGGCTAGATGGCCTACTCCTGTTCCTAATTCTTATGTTCTTATATATCACTGCAGGAGTGACTGAGGTGCCAACTGCTCTTGTGATCAGGGTTTCTGACTGAAATGGGTTTACGCCCAAGTTGCAATAGAGATCGGAGCTACGTCACATGAATATGCTAAACGTTTAACTCATAATGCACGGTAATTTCTCGGCCATCGTCTCTATCCCCTTGCTTTTATATGTAAAGGCAGAACTGGAAGATAACTGCAGGTGGGAATGTGCAACCTGTGGTGGACACTGCGACCAGCAGCAAGTCACTCCACAGGAGCAAGCAATAGTTGATTTATTCAAGAGGGAATCCCTAGGAGGCACTGGGGCTGTGGCAAGTGATGGAGTGCACAGAATTATTGGTTTGATTAGATCATCATATATATTGTTGGTATGTACAGTTTTGATTAAATATTCAACACGTCTATGACTAAGAACATAACAGTGCATGTAATGGCGATACAGAAAACCAAATGAATCAATGTACTCCGATACTCCTAATACCCTCTCTGCTCACTTCACAGAGCAAGAGGAGCTGGAGAGTGCAGCCGGCACACCTGAGGAACATTGCTCACCTGAGCACCGAGCAACACCGCCCCCACTTGAAGCAGGCACCAGCACAGATACACGGGCGGCAGAGGCGAACTCCAGTGATGCTGATGGGGAGGTGGTGCAAAGTTGATGAGGGGGTCAGCTGGTGGAGGGTTGGGTGCCTACCTCAGTCCCATGGGAATGCCAAGCTTGTTAGAGCAGCACCACCATATTGCAGAGTCACTTACCCCGCCACACGCACTGCATTGGACATTGCCTGGACCCAAGTGTTCACTACCGTCTGTCACTGAAGTGAGGCTACAGAGCGACGGCTGACTGTATTGCAGTCTGCCATTCAGTGTGTGGCCACACCAGTGGCAGCTACCTCAGGCCAGAGTAACAAAGGGAGCATCGCCCTTTGAATGCTCCAACTGTTGCTGTGGGATTCCAACTCCATTATGGCCAGTTAGCTCCTGCTATCCCGCTGCACACACTGCCTGGTGCAGTAACTGAGAGCCATCGAGCACCTCAAATATGCTCAGCACTCCCAGCCACCCTCTCCTCTTTCTCTCCCAGCCCTGATGTTGCACCCAATGGCTGCTTGGTCCACAACCTCTAGCAGAAAGCTCACCGGTGGTATCCATTTCCATTGCTGCTCTGGTAACATTTCCAAATTTGCTGGACCCACTGAAGCAGGACTGGCCAGCAGTAAACGCTCCCTCTTGATTTGACTATTCATTTAAGGAATGTCGCACAAACGTATCATTACTGACCCTGAGAAATAAAACTCTGGCCGCTCACTCACCTTTCCTTAACCTCATTCACTCCTCTTTGCGAGGGGGCTGAAAGCTCAGGCCAACAGCTGGAGCCATTTTCTCCCGACATGACCCTACTCTGGACTCACAGCTCCCTTTTTGCTAAAATTAGTGTCGTACCCCACATGAAGCAATGTTCCCACTGGGTTAAATGTAGGGGCCAATTCTGTGAATGCCTCACCTGCCGATATGTGGGAGGCCAGCCAGGAGCGCGTTGGAGTAGTCAAGTCTCGAGATAACAAAGGCATGGATGAGGATTTCAGCAGCAGATGAAGTCGGTTTTAGTTATGTCACGGATATGTGGCCGGAAACTCATTTCCGGGTCAAATATGACACCAAGGTTGTGAACAGTCAGGTTTAGCCTCAGATAGATGCTAGGGTGAGGGAGAGTCAGTGGCAAGGGAACGCAGTTTGTGTCGGGGACCAAAGACAATGGCTTTGGTTTTCCCAATATTTAATTGGAGAACATTTCTGCTCATCCAGTACTGGATTTCGAACAAGTAGTCTGACAATTTAGATACCAAGCAGGGGTCGAGAGAAGTGGTGCTGAGATAGAGCTCGGTGTCGTCAGCGTACATGTGAAAACGGACGCCGTGTTTTTGGATGATGTCACCAAGGGGCAGCATATGGATGAGAAATAGGAGGGACGAAGGATAGATCCTTGGGGGACACCAGAGGTAATGATGCGGGAGTGGGAAAAGAAGCCATTGCAGGTGATTTTCTGGCTACGATTAGATAGATAAGAATGGAACCAGGCGAGTGCAGTCCCACCCAGCTAGACGATGGTGGAGAGATGTTGGAGGAGGATGGAGAAGTCAACCATGTCAAAGGCTGCAGACAGGTTGAGAAGGATGAGGAGGGAGAGTTTACCTTTGTCACAGTCACAAAGGATGTAATTTGTGACTTTGATAGCCGTTTTGGTACTGTGGCAGGGGCAGAAACCAGATTTAAGGGATTCAAACATGGAGTTCCGGGAAAGATGGGCACGGATTTGGGAGCCGACAACATATTCAAGGACTTTGGAGAGGAAAGGGTGATTGGAGACGGGGCGATAGCTAGCAAGCACAGTGGGGTCAAGGGTTGGATATTTGAGGAGAGGGGTGATGATGACAGATTTGAAGGAGAAGGGGACAATACCTGAGGAGAACCTTTCACAATGACAGCTAATATGGGAACCAGGAAAAGAAGTTGGGTGGTCAGCAGTTTAGTGGGAATAGGGTCAAGGGAGCAGGAAGTGGGTCTCATGGCCACGATGAGGGTGGTGGAGAATCATAGAATAGTACAGCACAGAAGGAGGCCTTTCGGCTCATCGACTCTACACTGGCTCTTTCAAAGAGCAATCCAGTTAGTCCCATTCCCCCGCTTTTTCCCCAATTGTTTCACCTTCAAGAATTTATCCAATTCCCTTTTGAAGACGACTATTGAACCTGCTTCCACCATCCTATCGGGCAGAGCATTCCAAATCCTAACCACTCGCTGCATGAAAACGTTGTTCCTCAGCTCGCCTCTGGTTCTTTTGCTGATCACCTTAAGTCTGTGCCCTCTGGTTATCGACCCTTCTGCCAATGGGATCAGTTTCTCTTTAATTACTCTATCTAAACCCCTCATCATTTTAAACACCTCTGTCAAAACTGCTCTTAGCCTTCTCTGCTCTAAGGAGAACAAACCCAGCTTCTCCAGTCTATCCACGTAATTAGAATGCCTCATCCCTGGAATCATTGCAGTAAATCTCTTCTGTACCCTCTCCAAAGCCTTCACGTCCTTCCTAAAGTGCGGTGCCCAGAATTGGACACAATACTCCAGCTGGGGCCAAACTAGTGTTTTATACAGGTTTAGCAAAACTTCCTGGGATTTGTACTCTCTGCCTCTATTTATAAAGCCCACAATGCCATAAGCTTTATTAACTGCTTTGTTAACCTGCCCTGCCACCTTCAAAGATTTGTGCATAAGCACCCTCAGGTCTCGCTTTCATGAACTCTCTTTGAAATTAATGTGTATGGTCTCTCCTCATTCTTCCTACCAAAATATATCACCTCTGTGTTGAATTTCACCATTTGTAAAACCAACCCTGTAGTTTTGCTGCAAACAGCAACTGTACATTACATATGCGGATCTCATACGTGGATCGATGTCCCAGCTTACTTTCCCACCAGACAGATGCTCAGAACCCACCGTTTCCAATTGTAAGTGCCGCTTCTGGACAGGCAGATCAGTTGCCAAGCCAAAGTCGGCAGGGTCCTAATGTGCATATGCTAATCAAGGTTCTAATGCCCGTATACTAATCAGGGTCCTAATGCCCGTATGCTAATCAGGGTCCTAATGCCCGTATGCTAATCAGGGTCCTAATGCCCGTATGCTAATCAGGGTCCTAATGTGCGTATGCTAATCAGGGTCCTAATGCCTGTATGCTAATCAGGGTTCTAATGCCCGTATGCTAATCAGAGTCCGATGATGTGATTGGGCCCCGGCAGCCATGTTGTCTTGGGCCTGAGCCTGGGATCCACCGCTGCTTTCCCACCAGGTGAAGGTCAACCTGAGGAGCATTGGGAAACTGAAGAAGCTTCTACAGGTAAATATTTCTGCTTTCCTTTGTTGGGCCCAGAGAAGCGTGTAGACCTCCCCCGCCCTGGACTCCCCACTTCCCTGTGCGAGACTCCACCTGCCCCCCCCCACCCCCCCCCCCACATGTATCTGAGTGTCAGTGGGGGGCAAGGCCCACCCCATTCCCCACATGTATCTATCTCAGTACAAATGGGGGGCTAAGGAACCCAATTGCCCACATGTATCTGAGTGGGAGTGGCGGGGGCGTGGAGGGGTGAGGATGGCGAAGGCCCACCCGATTCCCCAGATGCCGGGAGTCGCTCTCCATCCAGTTCCTGCCAGGTGCTTGCGGGATGGGGACTGCCGGCATGTTACTGAAGCCTGGCGGTTAAAATCACCGAGGCCCCCATACCACGGGCCGTTGGGACATGAACTGAAACCAGCGGTTTGGAAACCTGCTATCAGTTACCACCACCCCCCCCTTCCAGGGTCTTTATAGGGGAATGGAATGAATATATTTATTTACAGCACAAACAGGCCGTTCAACCCAACAGGTCTGTGCCGTGTTTATGCTCCACACGAGCCTCCTCCCGCCCTACTTCATCTCACTCTATCAGCATATCCCTCTATTCCTTTCTCCCTCATGTGTTATCTAGCTCCCCCTTAAATGCATCTCTGCTATTCGCCTCGAACACTCCCTTCAGTAACGAGTTCCACATTCTCACCATTCTATCCAAGTATGAAGCAGAAATCAGTAAATACTGTCACATACAAATTTTGAATGCAACTATAAAGAAAAATGCTCACAATGATTGAATTGCCTCTTTTAAGAAATATCTTTGGATATTAACAAAATCTGTCGCTGTCACATTCTCTTCAATGTTCATTTCTGCTGATCGGGATTGATTGTAACTGACATAGCGCCAGCCTCAGGTTATGAAATCCTCCTGAACTCAGAATTCACCAAAAACCTGAGCTGCTATAAGCTGTTGGGTATCGGAGGGCACTTGCTGTGGCAGATTTCACAGGTCCCTCTCCCAAGCCTTAAACTCCTGCTTTCACACCAATGCAGGGACTCATGCAGATTGGTTCCCTGAATTCCTTATTGGATTTATTGTTGATTATCATATATTTATGGCTCCTAGTTTGGGTCTCCCCCAAAAGTGGAAACATCTTCTCTACGTCTACCCAAACGAATCCCTTCCTAATTTTAAAGACCCCCATCAGATCACCTCTCAAAGCTCAGATCCTGGTAACGTGTGGAATGGGTGGGGTTGAGAAGGTGGTGTTGAAAAATGTTCCTTCTGATAATTCTGGGAGTTGTCTGGCATAAAAAGCCCGTGAGCATTTTGTGCTGAATACATACTGAGTGCTATCGGTTCTGAAACTCAGTGGCCTTCCCCTCACTATTAGCCCAGTGTGTGTCTATGTGTGTGTTTGTGGGTCTACTCCATCATGTTAGCACAATAGGAGGGGAACAGATAGTAGAAATAAGACAAAGTTCAATAATGGGGCCTCGGTGATGTGATTAAAAGGCGCGACCTTTACAGTAACTGGATTTTGAAGTGCTTATCGTTTCTTTAGTTGTATCCATGAACTGCAGGAAAGGAAGGATCAAGCTAAGTTGTCCATTGACCAGCCGAGTATTTACCTTTTTAGATTTGTTTGCTGCCAATTGCTACCCTAACCTTTCAAAGAGAGACCTGGTGCTGTCCTTTGTATGTTGAGCAACACAATCTCAGAATTTGAAACACCTTCGAGGCCTCTCCTTATTTTCCCTCAGACTTGTCTGGCTCCAGCACTCACAATTCAGATGTTACAATTTAGATGTCACAATTCTGACAGATGGATTCAGCAAGGGTGTATCACTCTGCTGGTCCAACTATGTTCTGAAATAAATAGTAAAAAGTACATAGAAGTGCTAAAATAAACACTAATTTACTAATAGGATAATTTAATAAACAAGCACTGACTTCATGAACATTACATTGTCACATATTTATTCAATGCCGCCATTAGCTAGCAACACAATGTCTGCGTTTATCCTAAAGGCTGTGGTGATGGGTCAATTGGGTCAAGACTGAGATCAGTATATCTGTTGATAGCTGTGGGTAAATGGGGTTGAGGTACAGATCAGCCACGATCTGACTGAATGGTGGAGCAGGCTCGAGGGGCTGAATGGCCTACTGCTGCTCCTATGCACTGTGACTGGGAATTGCAGTAGGCAGTCCCTACAGTGCGGTAATATGGGTGCTGAAGACTGCTGGCTACAACAATAGGGCATGGTTCCACGTCCCACACCAACTGCCCCGAATTACTATCCTTCGAACACATGGTGCAATTTGCCATCCAAATATTGCAATTTTACCATAAAAAGTCCCAGAGCCAGCAAAAATGTTTTCAGATCAGATCCTAGCCATAACTTAGCCCATCAATAGATTGAGAGAGTCGCTGAGGGAGTAGGTTTTCTCCATGCTCTGTGTAAAGGCATTGTAAACCTGCTCTTTACAAAAGGGTTTCTCACTTTGATACATGTAGGGCACTAAGATATCCACCCCGCTACCCGCCCTGTAACAGCCAATGTATGATTCAGAAAGCCACATAAGCAGCCAGTTCTGACGAAGGGTCATTGACCTGAAAGGTTAACTCTGTTTATCTTTCCACAGCTGCTGTCTGACTTGCTGAGTATTCCCAGCATTTTCTTCTTTTATTGAGGGATTTTATGGATTTCTGCTCCCGGCACAAAGTTTTGATCGCTGGGAGCATTTATGGGTAATTTGGGCAATAATTCCCACGGGCTAATTCCACAATCCCAACACTCCCAGCAGGGACTGTGTCCGCAGTGAGTACACATTCACAGAGCTGCCCGTTACTTGTGTTGTATCGCTGGCACATCCCGCCACAGGCACGATGGGCCGAATAGCCTCCTTCTGTGCCGTACATTTCTGTGCTTGTATGATCTCCGAGCCCCACTTCCTCTGAACCTGGCTGGGCTGCTGGGAGTGGAATTAACCCTAATACATACTCCCAGTGGGTGACCCTCCGCAGCTAGTTTGTAACATTAACCCTAAAAGAGCAGGACAGCATCAGCCTATTAACGCTGTCTGAAACCCTGCAGAGATTCCGTCCAAGTTCAATACAAAAGCTACAGTCTTTGGCTAAATTTTCCAAAATATTCTTCTAAACTGTTGTCATGAAATCATTACTACCATCAAAAGACAGATGAAGCACAGGAGAGTAAATAATGCAAGTAAAAGCAACTGGTTGGATAGATGATGTCCGTGTGACCGCCAGGAACTTGTCTGGTTCTAAACTGGAGAATCAGGACTATCTTTCAAATAATTGGCAACAAAACTAGAGAAGGAGAGAGGAGAAATTATTTCACACACGGTTGTTAAGATCCGGAACCTGAAAGGGTGGTGGAAGCAGATTCCATATCAACTTTCAAAGTCAAATGGAGGTGTCCTTGAAGAGGACTCATTTGCAGGGTTATGGGGAAAAAGCTGGGCTGTGGGACCAAATTTGACAGCTCTTTCAAAGAGTGGGCACAGACACAATGGGTTGAATAGCCTCCTTCTGTACTCTAAGCTTCTCTGATTCTACCTTCTACATCCGTGGCTGCTGATATCACTGAGATATACCCAGGCAGGACTAGAAATCTGAGTGTTTGTCTATTGTTTGATATCTGCCACCTCCGTGAGCAAGGAAGTGTACCATCCAGTAATGGCACAATGAACAAATAGGTGCAAAAGATCAACAGTTATGCACAGTGCTGAAAAAGGTGCCTTCTAGCAGGTGCAGAAGACAGCATCTTCGGTTTGTGCCAGGCTGATGAAGAGAAGTTTACAAAAGGGAGCAACACACTTCCTCCTGAGACCAGCAAACAACTTGATCTTCAGCCGGCCAGCATCCCACCCGAAACAAGCCGAAGCCTTATTCCGATAGTTCAGTGGGAGTCCGACACGGTTGTAAGATCCTGATGCAATTTGCAGGTGCCAATGGGTGGCATGTGCGCCATGCATGCTCTGCCCATTGGTACTGGACGCAGTGCTCCCTACCCTCCAATCATTAAAGGGACCAGTGGAGGCCACTCCCAAACATCCTCCCGACACCACAACAATCGTAGCACCAGTGTCGGCCGCTGAATGGCTCTCCCCCAGACTGCCACCCCCTCTACCCACTTTACGGTCTGATACTCTGGTTCCAGCTGTCTCGTTACGCACTGGTAGTCACATTCAAATAAGGCTTGCCCATGAAAATGGTTTAGGCTTCTCTCTAGTGCGCTTTGGGTGGTGTTGTGCTGTATATGAAACCAGTCCCTGTATAGCCAAGGAAAAAATAAATGTCACTGCTGAAGTGACTTGGGTTTTTTTCGAGCTTGCAGCCCAATTACTTCGGTCTCAACGACACCCTTGAAATCTGAATTATGTCGGCTGTTTGTTGCTGGCAAACTCCCAAAGTAATGGTAGCAATAGAGCAGACAACACAACCTTTGAAATTGTGCTGAGGTAGTATTGCCAACTGAGGTAGAACATATTTCAGAACCTCCCGCCTCCGCCCCCACCATTGGTCACTCGACATTTCCATCCTCGCGATGACTCATCTTCTCACACTGATTGGAGACCAGGAAACAGACTCTTCATCACCAGATTGAAAGATTCGTGGTCAAACAACCGGTTTTCCACCATCTCCAATATTTTTACAACTAATAAAGAACAGTGTTGAAAGAAAATTTTTTGTAATGCCTCTATGCTTTGTCTCCCAGTTTACACGCAGCAGTGTCCAGAAGATTAATCTTTAATTCCTGGAGACTCCAGGACAAGCCTGAAGGGTTGGCGACCCTACGCTGGGGAGAAGAGGCGAGTACAGTTGCCCAAGGTTCAGCCCCTTCGCGCTTTCTTTACTCACAGTCTACAGACAACAACAACAACAACTTGTATTTATATAGCGCCTTTAACGTAGTGAAACGTCCCCAGGCGCTTCACAGGAGTATTATGAGACAAAAAATTTGACACCAAGCCACATAAGGAGAAATTAGCGCAGGTGACCAAAAGCCTGGTCAAAGAGGTAGGTTTTAAGAAGCGTCTTAAAGGGAGAAAAGAAATGTAGAGAGGTTTAGGCAGGGAATTCCAGAGCTTAGGGCCGAGGCAACAGAAGGCTCGGCCACCAGTGGTTGAGCGATTATAATCAGGGATGCTCAAGGGGACAGAATTAGAGGAGCGCAGACATCTCGGGGAGGGTTGTGGTGCTGGAGGAGATTACAAAGAGAGATCGGGAGGGGCGAGGCCATTGAGGGATTTGAAAACAAGGATGAGAATTTTGAAATCGAGGAGTTGCTAACCAGAATTTCTAAATTTGCAGGCAACATTAAAATGTGTTCTGCAGGCACAAATTATGGAAAGCAATTGAGAGCTCTGCACATGGAGTAATTACTGGGAAACAGTGTTTAATGCTGATCAATGCAAAGGTGGATTGAGGCGTGAGTGATACTGATGTTGGTTTTAAGGCACAGGAACATAGGCTGGAGGAAAGTTTTAGACCCGGCTGAAGACTGGTCTTTGATAATGTCTGTGCAATGTCAGGGGTGATAAACACAACACACTGAGTGTCAGGGACATTGCCAGAAGCACCGAAGCACTCTGGTACTAACTGGGTAAATATATCGGTTGGAAGATATTTAGAATATTGCATTCAATCTTAATTCAAATAACTATTAATTCATTAGAAAGAACTCGAGGGAGAGCAGCCGAGATAATTAGATCACTGTTACCAGGACAAACCCGTAAAATGACAAGGTGAGAGATGTGATGCAGACACTCAAAATAACGAGGGATTGGATCAAGTGAGAATTGGTCATTTATTTACCGTGAGGACCAAAGGACAGACTCTGAAAGTGAAGCAGCAATCCAGCAGATGGAATGAGTCGGGCGAGCTGAGCAACTACACATTACTCAGCCTCTTGCTCTCTTACAACAACAAGGAAAGGACAGGACTTGAATTTATATAGTGCCTTACACCTCCTGCTGTAAAACATCCCACAGCACTATTTCAAAGAACAACAAGCAGGGGAGTTCTACCTGGTCAATATTTGTCCTGCATCCACCATCACTAAAACAGATTATCTGGTTATTATTGCCACATTTCCTATGTTACAACAATGGGATAATTGGCTGTAAAGCACTTTGGGATGTTCTGAGGTTGTGAAAAGCACTATATAAATGCAAGTCTTTCTTTCTTGAATCAGAAGTTGTTCAGTGGCCCTGTGCATTTCTAGCTTTCTATGTTGACAATATTACAGATCTGAACTGTAAGCAAAGACATTTTTGCAGTTGTACAATTTTGGAAGTGTGTTATGTGGGCTGTAACTTCAGGCCTTAATGGATCGACTGCATCAAATGAAAACCTTGACTGACATGTTACACACTGTCAGTAATTGCAGAAACGTAGGTGAGTAGAGGTTACCCAACGGGGCAGCCCTCAGATGGATGCACTTACACGACATGCAGCATCGGTGAGAACTGGCCTTGTGTCACACGGCCCTGCAATTCTAATACTAATGCAGTCTAAATCTGGAGTTGGAGCCTGAACTGACACAGGAACAGAGAGGAGTGAGGGACCCTGAAGGAAAGATTTTCCCTCCACTTCCCTTCAGAGTTCAGTTCACGTTCAGTTTACACACAAATTCAGCTAAATGTTGTTTTATTCATTTTCTGGATGTGGGCATCGCTGGAATGGCTGCCATTTATTGCCCATCCCTAGTCGCCACAACAGTTTGTTGGGTCACTTCAGAGGGAAGTTAATAGTCACCCACATTGGTGTGGGACTGGAGTCACATACATGGCAGACCGGGTAAGAATGTCCTTCCCTTCAGGACAGGAATGAACCAGTTGGGGTTTTATGACAATCCGACACCTTTAATGTCCACGTTTACTGAAACTTGTCCAGATTTTTAAAAATTGAATTCAAATTCTCAAATTACCATGGTGGGATTTAAATTCACATTCCCAAGATTATTAGTCCAGGCCTCTGGATCACTAACATAACCACTACATGACCATCCCCAATAATAATGCTGAAGATGCAATATTCAGTAGATGTAGCTTGTGTATAAGTGGCCATAAGCCTAAAGCCAACAGCAGCACACCCTGTTCATGGTTACAGTTCTCCACACACACAATATAAACAAGGCAGCTTCTGCTTGTTCCGCTCCATTAAGGAGGCACCTGACATCTCATCGGGAGAGTTAAGCGCACAGATGAAGAGATCTTCACAAACCTTAATGAAAGGTATAGATAGGGAGGATATAGAAACCTTTTACCTGGAACCAGACAAGTATAAGTAGACAATAGTTGCAAGCCAAGTCACCGCAGTCTTAAAGGGTAACTCCCCCGCTCTCGGGGGTTGTAAAATAAACTGCCGGCCACACAGGGAATACAGATTTGGTTGAAGTGCTCTGAGAGTAAACGGTCACAGTGTTCATGTCAAGAGATTAATGGAGATGAAAAATATCTCTGGGAACCGAAGTGATTGTCCAAACTGGATGGGCCAAATGACTTTGTCAAACACTCACGTCATTGGCAATGGGAAAGAATGGGTGTGCAATATAGATGCTACACTGTATCGGGCATCTAACAGCACTTCCTAATCACAGATTATGATCCAAGAATGTTCACTTCACATCGACATTCCTTTTAGAAAATACAGAATCCAGTACCTTGTGTTACCAGCAGATAATTATATTCAGACAGGTTGCAACAATCCCCACAGAATCAAAGTCATAGACCTTGTTAATAAAACAGAAACTGTATAAATGTCACCAGTTGTTTGTATTTTGTTTAAATTATTGTTTGCTGTGTTATGGTTCTATTGCAATTCTTTTTGAAGGGAATTAGTTGCTTGAAAAAGAGTATACAGAGTGAGTGGGATTAGATTTTAGGGCTCATTTTCTGACTAAATTCAGCAATTTCAGCTTGTATGGCGAATGCCTGATTTTGCTGAAAAAAATAACAGCATCTGAACAACGCTCGTCGTTATTAGTGTGTAAATCATCCAGCAACTTGTGGTGAGGAAGCGATGTCCCAGGAGTTGCCGTTAGCCTCACGAAAAGGGCAGCTCGCCCTCAGCCTCCCGTGAGTTTCATGAAATTGCTGCATTTGCACATTATTTACCCATGAAACTCGCCACAGAAAGGTAAGTCTATTAATTAATAGCGCAAGTACTCTTTCTATAGTATATGTAGGCACCTTTAGTAATGACTCCATGAGGCAGGGTATGATACTTAAACTGTGCAGACCTGTAGTCCTTTATTTGAAACTCCTGAGTGACGACAACAAGCTGTGAGTTCCCTTTTATACTGGGTTACCTGCCATGTGCAGGCAACCCCTAGGTCTCCAGCAGCAGCACCCTCTGGTGTACCGGTAAGGTGTGTGCAGTATAAGAGTACATTCAATGTGGCATAACAGTGTTCCAGACATCACACAGTAAACAGGCATGCATACACAACAATACTCCCCCCTGAGCATTTTTCATATCCTTATTGTCATGACCGGGGGAGGTGATCAGAGGTGGGCTATGTGAGGTTGTGGTGAGGGGTGTGTGGTTGCCAGGTGTGACCCCTGTGCTTGAGACTGGCCTCGTATGTTTCTCCTCCCTCACAAACAAACCAAGTGGGTGTCACTGTTGTGGGATCCCTCGGGGAGGTAGCCACGGCAGCAGTGGGTGGTGTGTATACACTGAGATGTGGGTAGTTGTGCGGTGGTGGACAGGGCCACAAGACTGGGTGGGCTCCTTGTCCACCAATTGGGATGAGGGTCAGGTCATCCCAGGGTTTGCCAGGGAAGCTGGAGGGTATTGGCCTCATGCTCCTGGTGTTGGCTCTGGTGGCCAGGGGCTGTAGGGCTGGTCTGATGCCGGTTGCCATTGGTGGTGGCTGGGCTGCCCATTGACCACTGTCCCTGTAGTGGGTCTGCTCCCACTGCTTGTGTATGTGTCCTGCAAGGGGCATCACATTCGTTCCAAAGGTCGAGGCTACATGGTCAGGGATTCCATTGGCATCAGCATGGTTCCTGTAGGACCCAATGTCCTTTGGCAGTGTCCTACCGGTATTCATGACACCTTGGCTCTGATCACACATAGTCGACCCTGGATTACACATTCTAGCATTTGCATCACTTTTGGGTGTCCTGGTTTCAACAGAAATGGTGACATTAGGCATTTCACAATCTCTATCATTACTGTTAAGCATAATAAATTTGTTGTTAACCTTACTGACACCTGCATTCATATCATTAGTCACATTAGTTAAACCAGCATCACAATTCATTGTTACATTGCATACATTTTCATACTTGCACCCTTTAATCGCATCTTTAGCTTTAAAGTCCATGGAATCAAATAGTTGAAACTTCCCCTTTAAATTTCTTTGGTTACCGGTCTCCTTTAAGGGAGCCTTCAAATCCGATTGGCCGCTCGGTGTCATGTGATGCTCCTCCATGCTCACTGGTGGCATGGCGGCGGCCATTTTGATTACAAGTGTTTCTCCTTGTGCTGCTGGTGCTGCAGCCATTTCCTGGCTTTCCTGCAGGAGGGTTGTGGTGGTCTTTTCTTCCACAGGGCCACTTCGCCTGATGTGGACCTGGTTCATCCAATTCCTGCCCAGCAGCGTGGGACCTTTGCCAACTACAATCCACAGGGGGAGTTTGTTCAACACGCCGCCCTGGGAGACCTGGACGTCTACGCTGCCAACCATTTGGATTTTACCTTTGGTGTAGGTGAGCTGCTTTGCCTGGACAGGGGACAGTTTTGATCGGGTGGCAGGATTCATCCAAATTTTTTCAAAGGTCATTTGGCTCATCACAGACTGGCTCGCCCCTGTGTCGATTTCCATGGAAACAGGGACCCCCTCGATGTCCACTTCCATTGTCCACGGAGAACTTTCGGTGGAGCAGGTAAAGATTCCATATTCTATTTCCAGGGTTTGAGCAACTTCAGCATCATCTGTGTCAGAGCCCGGTTGATCAGCCAACTCAGAGACGCGGTGAGTAAAGCGTTTTCTGCACATTCTCTGAAGGTGCCCTTTCTCTTTGTAGCCTTTGCATGCATAGTCTTTGCAGTGGCACTGGTGAGCCCTGTGGTTTCCTCCACAGCGCCATCATGGGGCCATCCGGTTTGCCCCATGTGGCACACTCAGGGTTGCGGGAATCGGGTAGCATTTCTGCCTTTAGAAGTATCCATGCGGTGCCTGTTTAGAGTCCTGGGTCAGTATTCGCCTGGAGTCGCCAACTGAAACCATGTAGGCCTGGCTCACTTGGATTGCTTTCTGCAGGGTGACCATGAAGTCAGCCGAGAGCAATTTGTGTAGGAGGCCTTCGTGGCTGAGTCCGATGACAAATATGTCCCTTAGTGCTTCATTAAGGTGGTCGCCAAAAATCACACGGTGCAGCTAGTTTTCTTAAGCATGCAGCATACTTGGCAATTTCTTGGCCCTTAGGTCGCCAGTAAGTGTAGAACCGGTGCCTGGCTGTGAGGATGCTTTCTTTCAGTTTTATTTGTTCCTGTATGATTGTTACAAGTTGCTCATAGCTCTTGGCGGTTATCTTCTCCGGGGCTAGTAAGTCCCTGATGAGACCGTAGATGGTGGGCCCACAACTGCTAAGCAGGATGGCCCTGCGTTTGTTCGGTAGTGTAGCCGGTGTGTCCCCGTCCAGGTCGTTGGCTATAAAGAAATGTTCCAATCTTTCCTCAAAAGCATTCCAATCTTCCCCCTCTGTAAATTGCTGGAAGTTGTTGAGGTTAGACATGTTGAGTGTGTAGTTCGTGACCTCGTATTCCCATCGTCAGTTGTAGTGTATGTAGGCACCTTTAGTAATGACTCCACGAGGCAGGGTATGATAGTTAAACTGTGTAGACCTGTAGTCCTTTATTTGCAGCTACTGAGTGATGACAACAAGCTGTGAGTTCCCTTTTATGCTGGGTTACCTGCCGTGTGCAGACAATCCCTAGGTCTCCAGCAGCAGCACCCTCTGGTGTACCGGTAAGGTGTGTGCAGTATAAGGGTACATTCAATGTGGCATAACAGTGTTACAGAAATCACACAGTAAGCAGGCATGCATACACAACACTTTCAATTACATGAAAATTTTTATTGGCTGCGAGCAAATCAACCTCTCCTGCCCAGAAAGTGAACAATCAAAAGTGTGGCGTCTCATTCCTTCAGCTTGTGTATTCAGTCGGTGAGCGTCGTTCGGAGAGGCAGCGGGAGATCGAGCAGTGTCGGTGTGCTGTGGTAATCTAACCACAGCGAACATGTTCCGAATTCGGACCTGCCGCATACTTCCTCAGGCTCAGTGACGCCGATAACTCATCTCAGCATCTTCCTTTTGTGGGGTTAGCTCGCTCTGTCCTTGATCTACTTGTACCACAGCACAACACAGGGGTTATAACTGAAACTCCGTCCCCTCGATCGGGATGTCTATGGCTTATGTGGGGGTTGGCACACTCTGACCTAGATCTACTTCGACCACAGCACAGCCCAGAGGTTATAACGCGAACCGTCACCCCCCGTCACCTTGATTGGGATGTCTATGACTTTTGCACATGTGTTTTCAGTTTCTCTAAAGGCGAACCACAGTAACACTGGATGATGGGATGTCTGGTTGAATCATTAGCTGCTATATTCCATAGTAAGGTGAACATATAGAGCAAATTCACTTGGTTCAATTGGTACAACTTATTTCCACGTCATAACATGAAAATGACAAATGCGCTATGCCACCCTTTAAGCAGAGCAACTCTCCTACATCCTGACTGTCTCGGCCTGCCTCTTCTGGGGCTGTTTGCCTCAGCCACAGCTTCTGTTGCAACAATCAGGTTGTTTTTTCAGGTGTCTGACATTTATTTCCCAACTGATCACAATCAAAAAGATCAAAAGCCTTCCAGCCCAACGGTTCGAGTGTGAGCAGTGAGGAGAGCAGCCATCAACTTGAGCTCTTGCCTGGAGAGCCCTGAGACCAGCCCAGGAAGAGAAGGAGGGAAGGGGCTTCACCACCAACTTTTATCCAGAGGGAGAGGAGGAAAAAGCAGAAAACTTTTCAACATTTTTACCATTCTGCAAAGAGTTGGAGAGAGGGGGAAAAGACAAACAACATCCAGTGTGGAAGGAGGGAGACTCTACATTTCTACAGGTGGGTGTGGGTGCATTTCCCAAAAAGACTTTGTTGTATCGGTGGGGGGAGGAAAGAAGACCACTGAGGGCCGGAACATCGCGGGGGGTGTGTGTGTGTGGAAGTGTGTGTGGGGGCCTTGCTACAACTAGGCCCCACACAAAACTGAACCCCCCCCCTCCCCCTAATTGCCTAGCCTGGGATAGCTGGAGCTACCAGGCTGAAGATTGTTTAATCACCCTATTAACATCGTTAGGAGTGTGTGCCTGGTGGCTCTAGCTGCCCCAGGTGAAGACGTCTTCTCCCCCCACCTGAAGACCAATCCAAAGACTGTGTTTGTGTGTTTTTGCCATCTGGGGAGTGCACCCACCCACAGCTGCGAGGGGAGACCTGCCCTCACAGTTCCCCCCTTCCCACCCCCCTCTCTCTTTCTCTGTTACTCTCTGTTTCTCCCCTCTCTCTCTGAGAGCCCTTCCTCCTAATTTTTCAAAAAAAAAACCAAACAAACAAAACAATTGAGACAACTGAGCAGAGGGAGAAAGGCCCCTCCCCAATTGCCAACTAGGGGAGAGGTACCTCATTAAGGGCTCCTCTGCTCAGTCTAATCAAACGAGGCCAATTAAGACCATTAAGGCCTGTGACTTTGGGGTGGGTGTAGCCCTTAAAGGGACCCCGTGATGGCGACCGCTTCCACGGCACCTCCTGCGCCACCCGCTGCCCTGCCACCTTTCAGACTTATAACCAGGAAACACGGGGTCAAGAGCTACACTCACCCCACAATGAGCATCGAGGAGTGCGTGCGGGCGATGGCTGGGGTAGTCGGCCCCTCGGCCATTGTCGCAGCCTCCAAGATGTCTGGGAAGGCCGTGTTCTTCCTGGGGTCGGAGCGAGCGGTGTCCCTGGCCCTCGAAAGGGGGCTCACGGTGGGCGGGACGTTCCTGCCGGTGGATCCTCTCGAGGCCACCGCGCAGAGGGTCATCGTGTCGAACGTCCCGCCCTTTGTTCCCGCTGAGCTCCTCCTCCCTCACCTACAACAACTGGGGGAGGTAAGGTCAGGGATCAACCCCATACCGCTCGGCCTCAGGGAGAACAGCCTGCGCCACGTGTTCTCCTTCCGCCGCCAGCTCTTTGTCCGGCTGGCGCGGGAGGAGACGACGGAGGGAAGTTTTAATGTGGTGCACGAGGGGACTGCCTACCGCGTCTTCTGGACGTTGGACGGCGTGCGGTGCCATGCCTGCAGGGAGGTGGGGCACGTTCGCAAGAACTGCCCCGCCTCCAAGGCCGCCAAACCACCGAAGGCGGCCAAGGCTGGCGCCGCCGCCACCCCTCCCCCTAGTTGCGTCCGCGTGCCGGGAGCCGTAGGTGCGCGGACATCGTCGGGGGCCTTTGTTTTCAGGGCCTCCGGCGGGGGGGAGGGAGAGCGTCCGACCGGAAAGAAGGCGCGGAAGAAGGCAAAACATCCAGAGGCGGGTCCCCTCGGTGCGCCGGAAAGTTTGACCACCGCGCTCAGCCCAACCCAGTCACCGGCGAGCGCGGGGTGCCCTGAGCCCGTGCCCGAGCCCTTGACCAATACCGCAGAGGGGCTCGGGCGAGGGCAAGATAAGGAAAAGGGGGGTGCGGAGCGGGAGGCCTCGGCAGACATGGAGGTCTCCCTGCTTTCGCGCACCCCCAGGAACAAAAAGAGGCACCGCCCCAATGAGGCGGAGAGGGAACAACATCCCTCCGCGGAGGAGGCGGTGCCCGCCGCGTGTCCCGTGTCCCCCACCAGCGCTCCCAAATTGCGCTGCAGGCGCGAAGAGTCTGTCCCCGGGGAGGGTGAGGCAGTCGAGGCTGCCCAGCCGCTGCCTCCTGGGGATGGAGTGGAAGATCTGCCTGTCGTGGGGGGCGTGGGGCCAGCGGAAGAATGCATTGCCGCCGGGCCGGGCGTCCCGGGGACTGAGGCGGGCGGGGCCGAAAAGGCCGAACTTGAGCCCGCCCAGCCAATACCCAACTTCCCCCGGGAGTCGCTCGACCCGGCAGAAACACAATTTATTGATTTTAATGAAACTGTAGATGCTGGGCCGGGGGGTGGCAGCGGGGAGGGGGAGGAACACCCACCCTCGCCTCTTGCTGTGGAGCTGGAGCACTTGGAGAGCCTGGGGATTTCCTATGGCCGGGTCTCTCCTTGTTCCCCGGTTCCTGGGGCGGAGGGGGAACCCCTTCCGCTGTCATTTCCCGACCCAGCACCATTTTTAAAAGAGCCCAGTGGGGACTCCTCTGCCGACGATCCTGGGGGTGGGATCGGGGCAGAGCCAGGGCCGGTTGGAGCGGCCGGTTCATTTGCCGTACCTTGTGCGGTCAATGGGCCGGCTGCTGGCAGCCACCTCCCGGAGGAGGACGGGGACTCGGTGGGGGACGCGGGTGAAGACCTAGAGACCACCGCCAGCGAGGCGGTGGATCTGCTTGCGGCCGCCGCCGAGACCATCCTCATTCCTGCAAAGGAACTCCGGGACTTTTTGGCCCAGAGCCGGGGTCGCTGCAACCAAGCCCGACTGGCCCTGGAAAAATGGTCCGAGCTAGAGCTGATCAAGGGGTCCGTCCGCGCCGCCGTCAAAACCTTGGCCGCGGGCGGGCCCTTGACAAAGGCGCAACACCTTGAGCTGCGCGAGCTCGAGGGACTCCTCGCTGGGCTGCGGAGGGAGCGGAGTTCAACAAAAGACTCCGCTCCCTCCCCCACAATAGGTTAAGGTAGAGGTTGCACTATGCTTTTGCCATGAAGATAACCATAGCCAGCCTCAACATCAACGGCGGCAGAGGGGCACGCCGTAGATTTGACAATTTTTCGCTCCTGCGGGAGGGGAAATATGCGGTGTGCTTCCTGCAAGAAACCCACACCGTTCCGGGAGACGAAGCCACGTGGCTCCTGGAATGGCAAGGAGAGGTCCGCATGAGCCACCTCACCGCCATTTCTAGTGGGGTGGCCATCTTGCTGGGCCCGCATTTTCAGCCGGAGATCTTGGGGGTCGAGGAGCCCGTGCCAGGCCGCTTGCTGCACGTAACGGTTCGCCTGGGGGACGTGCCGCTCCATCTCGTGAACGTGTACGCCCCTCAGCCCGGCCCGCAGCAAACGCGCTTCTTTGAAGAGGTGTCCGCTCTTCTTGGCTCCGTCGACGTCGGCGACTGCATTGTCCTCGGGGGGGATTTTAACTGCACCCTCGAGGCGAGGGACCGCTCCGGTGCATGACGGCGATGGAGAAGTTGAGGGACCTGGTCGGGTCCTTCGACTTGGTGGATGTCTGGCGAAATCTCCACCCCGACTCCAGCGCCTTTACTTGGGTGAGGCCTGGAGTTGGATGGTCTAGAGTCGACCGCCTTTACGTGTCTCGGGCATACGTTTCCTGCGTCCCGGCGGCCTCCATGCGGCCGGTGCCGTGTTCGGACCACCACCTGGTGTGGGCGGAGCTCGCTTCGCTCCGCGCGAGGAAGGGGTCCGCGTACTGGCACTTTAACAACCGGCTGCTGGAGGACGTGCGGTTCCAGGACTCGTTCCGTCGATTCTGGTCCGACTGGAGAAGGAAGCAGGGGGGCTTCCCCTCCTTGAGGCTATGGTGGGACGTGGGCAAGGCTCACGTCCGCGTCTTCTGTCAAGAGTACGCGAGGGGGTCGACCAAGAGGCGGGCGGCCAGAGTCGGGCGCCTAGAAAAAGAGGTGCTCGACCTGGAAGCCCGTCTCGGTCAAGTCGTCCAGGACCCGGCCCTGCGGGCGGTGTACGAAGCGAAGAAGGCCGCGCTGAAGGACCTGCAGCTCGTCGGGTCCCGAGGCGCGTTCGTGAGGTCGCGGATCCGGTTCCTGCGGGATCTGGACCGCGGCTCCCCCTTCTTCTACTCGCTGGAAAAAAGGCAGAGTGTCCGTAAGCAGCTCTTGACGCTGCTGGCCGACGACGGCTCTCTCGTCTCGGATCCGGAGGGCGTCAACAACAGGGCCCGTGAATATTACGGGGCTCTGTTCTCTCCGGATCCGTCCAGCGAGGAAGCGCGTAGAGTTTTGTGGGAGGACCTGCCGAAGGTCAGCCCGGAGGGCGCCGAAAATCTGGAAGCTCCGCTAAGCCTGGCGGAGCTGACCGGTGCCTCGCCCGGCTCTCGAGGGGAAAATCCCTGGGGCTGGACGGGCTGACCGTGGAGTTCCACAGGGCGTTCTGGGACGTCCTGGGGAGCGACTACGCGCGGGTCCTGGGGGAAAGTCTGGCGACCGGGGTGATGCCCCTCTCTTGGCGCAGGGCAGTCATCGTCCTGCTGCCTAAGAAGGGCGATCTCCGCCTCCTTAAGAACTGGCGCCCGGTCTCCCTCCTCAGCACGGACTACAAAATCTTCGCCAGGGCGATGTCTGCTCGCCTTGGTGCCGTGCTGGACCACATGATCCACCCCGACCAGTCCTACACGGTCCCGGGCCAGACAATCCACGATAACATCCATCTGGTCCGGGACCTCATCCATTGTTCCCAGGAGGCTGGTCTGTCGGTCGCCTTCCTATCCCTCGACCAAGAGAAGGCGTTCGACAGGGTGGATCACGACTATCTGCTCGGAACTCTGCGCGCTTTCGGGTTCGGGACGCATTTCGTCGCCCGGATCCGACTTCTGTACGCCGCCGCGGAGTGTCTGATTAAGGTTAACGGGTCCTTGACGGCGCCCCTTCGCTTTAGGAGAGGCGTGCGCCAGGGATGCCCCATGTCCGGCCAGTTATACGCCATTTGCGTGGAGCCTTTCCTGCGCCTCTTGCGGACGAGGTTGACGGGACTGGCTCTGCAAGGGCCGGGCGTGGAGGTCGTCCTCTCGGCTTACGCCGATGACGTGCTCCTCGCGGTAGAGGATCCCGCTGACCTGCGGAGGATGCGTGAGTGCCAGGAGATTTACTCGGCCGCGTCCTCCGCCAGGATCAACTGGGAGAAATGTTCCGGACTCCTGGTGGGTCAGTGGCGGGTGGACTCCCTGCCGGAGGAGCTCAGGCCTTTTGCCTGGAGCACGACCCATCTCCTCTATCTGGGAGTCTACCTTAGCCCCGACGAGGGAGCCTGGCCGGCGAACTGGCAGGAGCTGGAGGCCAAGGTCGCCGCTCGCCTAGGGCGCTGGACAGGACTGCTCCGAGTGCTGTCCTACAGGGGTCGAGCGCTAGTCATAAACCAGCTGGTGGCCGCAATGTTGTGGTACCGGCTGGTCACTTTGACCCCTCCCCCTGCGTTTGTCGCCAAGATACAGAAGAAGCTGGCGGACTTCTTCTGGAACAACAGGAAGCACTGGGTCTCTGCTGCGGTCTTGAGTCTCCCGCTTGAGGAGGGCGGTCAGTCGTTGGTGTGCGTCAGCGCCCAGCTCGCGACTTTCCGTCTTCAGACCCTGCAGAGATACCTTTACGTCGAGCCCCCTCCTAGGTGGTGTGCTCTGGCGAGGTATTTCTTCCGCCAGCAGCTCAACCTCAATTATGACATGCAGCTCCTGTTTGTGAACTTGGGGGGTGCCAGGACCGCCCTCCGGGAGCTGCCTGTCTTTTACAGGGAACTCATCAGGGTCTGGAACAAAGTCTCCACCAAGCGCAGCTCTCCGCCGGCTGGAGTGGCGGCCGTCCTGCAGGAACCGCTGCTCGGGAATCCGTACCTCCACGGCCGAGGTTTTATGTGGCGGTCGGAAGAGAGGGCTGTGGCTGGTGAGGTGACCAGGGTCAGGGACCTGCTCGATGGCGGAGGAGCGGGCTGGATGGCGCCAGACACGCTGGCGCGGCGCCTAAATTCTGCCAACGTCCGCCACGCGGCCGATGCCATCGAGTCGCTAAAAACAGCTCTGGGCCCTGACTCCGTTAGGTGCATCGAGGAGGCTCAAGCACGTGGGGAGATCCCGTCCGAACTGACCCCCGTCCGGACGGAATTCCTCATCGGCGCCAAACCCCGGAACCTCCCTCGGGGGCCGGCGCCTCACAACTTGAGCCGCCTCGGGGAAATCCCCTCCGTGCCTTTCAGTTCCGCGCGGAGGGGTTTCCTGTACGGGCTGCTCCTGCACACCCTCAACTTTGCCATCCTCGCCGGCCGTCCGGACACGCCATGGCGTACCATCTTGCCGTCCGGAGAAGGCGGGGGTCCCCGATGGAGGGCACTCTACGCAGGGGTCCTCCCACTATTCATCGGGGACTTGGCCTGGAGGGTGGTGCACGGAGCAGTGCCGTGCAATAAATTTTTAAGCCGGTTCACGGACTCCCAGGCCGCCTGTAATTTCTGCGGTCTGGAGGAGTCCGTGTTCCATGTTTTTATTGAGTGCACAAGGTTGCAGCCCCTGTTCCATTATTTGAAGGGGCTGCTCCTGAAATTCTGGCTGCACTTCAGTCCCACACTCCTGATCTTTGGGCACCCTGTGCGGAGGGGAGCGGGTAGGTCCGAAGGCCTCCTCGTAGGACTGCTCCTGGGCACGGCCAAGGGTGCCATCAGCTGGTCCAGGCAGCGGGCGGTCGAGGGGGTCGTTCAACCTGACTGCCTGCCTCTCTTCTGCTCTTACATCCAGGGTGTCCTTGGAGATGGAGCACGCGGTGTCCACCGGTACGCTCGCGGCCTTCCGCGAGAGGTGGGCACCGGAGGGACTGGAGTGCATCATCACGCCCGGCAACCAAATTTTAATTTGATTTTACGTTTTTTTTAAGTTTAATTTGTCTTAATTGCCGGTGCTTTTAGTGTCCCCCTTCCCTTTTATAGGGGGCACTGGGGAAAATTGTGATTTTAGTGCCCAAAAAAAAAAAAAAAAAAAGGAAAACACAAAAAAAAAAGGGCCTTGTAAATGTCTGGAGTATCACCCAGGTCGGGTGGCACCGTTTAATGTTTTTTATGTTTTGCAGGTAAACTCAAAAGAGTTTCATCAAGTAGTGCCAAGGGATTATTTACATACATGTGAACAGACAGGATACCGGTTTAACATGTAGGCACCTCTCACAGCTTAATGTGTCTGAAACAGTAACATTCACTCCAGTTCTTTTCTAACCAGGTGTGTCCCATTCATTTGGAGTGAGAGTCACTCGTTTCATTTAAAAATGTAACCTATTAATGTGTCTCACTCTTAAAAAGGATGTCAAGGCCTTGGAGAGGGTGCAGAGGATATTTACCAGAAAGGTACCAGGGATGAGAGACTCCAGTTATGTGGAGAAACTGGGATTGTTCTCCTGTGAGAAGGTTAAGGGGAGATTTAATAGAGATGTTTAAAGTTATGAGAGATTTTGATTGAGTAAATAAGGAGAAACTGTTTCCACTGGTAAAGTTTATTGTAAAGAGTGCGTAATTGTAAATGTATTTTTCTGAAACAGGTATTATTTCAACTTTCCTTCACGTCCATCCTTTTGGAGCCAGCGTTGAATATTTACGATCTTACCTGCAGCGGCTAGATGCCAAGGTAAAATATAAGGTTAAACCTTACAAATTCATGGTCCTGGAAGTCGGGTGTGGAGGTCAGTGGACCCCACAGGATTACGTGTTCATTTCCCGCGAGGCGACAAACATCCAGAAGTGAATTCCTGACGGAATGGTCAAAGTTATTGGAAAGGTCAAAGTGAGCATTTGTGGCAGAGTCTAGCTAGGACAATATTGGGCTCCCCCCTCCCCAGCTTCAATAGCTGCTTAAAGAATTATTCAATTGGATTTTTAATATTCTGTCTATGTTCAAAAATACTTTCCACTTTTTTTTTTCTTTGAAAAATGATTTGCTGTTTCAATGTAGAATAATTTTTGTAATCTCTGTGGTACAGTTTATTTTGGTCCCATAATTAGATATCTTCCTTTTAAGAGAAGTACTGTGCAAATTTGTTGCTGTGGCAACATTGGTTTCTGCTCCTTGAGCAGCTCGGAATCTAATTGCAGTGATACAAAGTGCGGTGCTGAGGCAAGATGCAGCGGCCCTGATAGTCGGGATTTATCGGCCTTCAGAACCAGTACGGGGACAGACCAAGTCTGTCCTTCAGAGGCTGAGTCAGCTCCCCACAGCTCTGTTCTCACCTCTGGCTTGGAAACCTTAACCAAACAAGCTTCATCTCGGGAAAAAACCAGAGAGAGAAAGAAAGATTACTTTCCCTTCAAATTATTGTTCCAATTCACATTCATCTGATTTATTTTTAATTGACTAAGAAGCAAACATTAGCAAAAGCGAGAGGACATCCATGAGGAATTGGTGAATTCCAATGGCATCCCATGAGTCAGGAAGAGCACATCATTTATGAATGCTGAAGCCACAAGAGGGAAATGAAATGTTTCTCCTGAGTGGGGTCTTACCCACCGAGTATTCTATTTATACCGCACATTTAATCTTTATTCTACCAAGCAATGACGGGTGTTGCTGAACAGATGTAGGTGACCACTTTAAGAGCACCAACTTTATACTTTACTTCAAAAAGTAATCATTTTGTGGAGGTTAATGCAAGTGTAGAGGACGTGGTCATGCTCCTCATAATCAACCAAGATAGCTTTCACCTCTCTTCTGAGGCGCTTGGATGGCAAATTGAAAGTCCCACGAGAGGCTCAGCAAAGTCATCTGTTTCAGCCCGAGAGATAAGGCAGTGTTACTATCGGTCCCAGAGCTAATGAACTCATTTAGTGGCTCAAACATGTACACATACTCACTGAAGCAGACTTGTCCAGTCATGTAGATATTACAAATGCTGGCACTGAACACTAGGATCCAGGCACATGCCTCCTCAGGCAACAGTGCCTTCTATATGTTACACGCAGTATTTAGTCATGAGGATGAAAAGCTTCATTGACTCCTTACCCAAGAATATTTTTAGGGTACCAGTACTTGGATTCTAAAACTTCATCCCTATTTTTGCGATTTCCAATATGGGGGCCCAAGAGGCTGTGGGGAAGGAGCAGAAAATGGTTTGAGTAACTGTTTTCTTCTGACAATTCATAACAATTATATTAGACTGGAGTTAAAGGGACATAATGACATCAATTAAGCCCTGCCTCATTCACAAATCCACCATTTTAGAATGTGTAGGCCTGATGTAGCAGCCTAAACATGTTTCCCTGAGAGTGTGTGGTCGGGGAGTGAGGAGATTATCCACTCTGCTCTTCTCTCACTGCTCCCTGCTACATGGGAGAGATGTCAACGCCACATGAGGAGCTCTGTGATTCCGGTTGGCATTGCAAGTGTTGCCAGCTGCACAGTGAGTGTGAGGGTGTCTGAATTCTGTGCGGGATTTACAACAATGCTGGTGCTGGGGTCTGGGAGCTCTGGACTTTAACCTCTGGCGTGGACTTTCCCCTGCAGATATCTTCGGGGGAAATTGAGATCCTTCTCTTACAACTGCCACACATGTTTCAACAAGAGTTCACCGGCGTCGGAGCCTCGCTGGAGAAAAGGTGGAAGTTCTGCGGTTTCGAAGGAATTAAAACAGTCAGCCAATCAGCCTGAAATGATGCTCCGCAAAAGAAAATATAGATTTCCTATTCCATTTCAGGTTTATGCATCAGTGAGCATGAAATCTGGTGATTATGAAGAGGATTAAAGCCGCAAAACTACCCAAGCTCGAGGTCTAATTCCTACATCTGTTGTATCTCTGATGACTGAAAACTTATCTGTACCCCGGTTACCGACCTGTGTCAGAATATGATGGCTCTACTTTGTTCTTCATCAAAAAAACTCGTTATCTGACTTCTACCCATGGCTGCAACTGCTCCAGAATGAGGGGGAAAGGCGGGATAGCAGGGGCGGGGGGGGGGGGGGCTGGTGGCATTATTTGGAAATGTTGTCCACATACCGTGAGGAACACATTTGGAAGGAATTGAAATACCCGAGAGTTATTGTACGTGGAGAGACATTGTATCGCGGTGATCCAGCAAGCGGACCGAGCCGAAAGGTTCAGCCTCGGGGATTGCCGGCACTGAGCGACTAGTGCATGCGGCACAATAGCAAAACGGGCAAAGACGTAAAGCTCGAGAGGCAAGTGGGGCCCAAACTGTTGTGGGATCTTCCCCAGACACAACCCGGGCCCAGGTCTCTGCTCATTGCCAGATCGCTCCATCAGGCTACAGCTGAAATGTGTTTATGGTGCACCAAGGGACGGTGAATCTTCCCCACCCCCTGCCATCCGGCACCTTCACGTCTGCTGCGCCTCGCGGATGGGAAAATATAAATAAATTATTTTTTTGAAAGTTTGAATGATAACCTTTTACCTCACAGTGTGGTCATGTCACCTTCTGTTGACTGCCAGATTGCTCTCGTCTGTCTGAGGAACACTCGGGCGTAGAAATTCCCGGCCGTTAAGGCCGGTTTTGTCGCAGAAATGGCGGCCGGCTCGCTTCCAGCACGGGGAACGGCGGCCGCCATTTTGATGAGAGCCATAGAGCTGCTGTTGACAGCGCTGGCCTCTCGCGTTTAAATAAGCGGAGCATGACGTCAATCGGTGTGCACCGCCTGATTTGACACTATGATCTGCTATTTGGGACATTCTCGCTGTCCATGACGTGCCCTGAATATGCAGAGAAACTGTGTGGAGCAGCCCTGCCGAGACCTGTCACTGCTTCTTAAAGGGCGACGCGCTTCCTTCAGGTATTTTGGATTTCAGCTTTTATTGAAGGAGTGGCTTGGTGCAATAAAAATTGTTAAAGTGTGCAGGAAGTATTGCAGATCGAGTGCAAGGCCTCGTATGGTCAAGGAAGGCCTCTGAGAAGACAGAAAATGCTGGAAATAGTCAGCAGGTCAGGCAGCATCTGGAGAAACAGAGTTCACGTTTCAGGTCGAGCTGCTGCCTGACTTGCTGAGTACTTCCAGCATTTTCTGCTTTTATTTCAGATTTCCAGCATCCGCAGTATTTTTGCCTCTGAGAAGGCGACTTGCTCACAGTCCTGGGGGGCACATGGAGATGAAGCAGAGGCAGCAAAGGGGACAAGCTGCTCGCAGAGGGAAGAGGAAGACGCAGAAGAGGTGGCAACCCAGACAGACCCTTTCTGGCCGAGATATCTGGGATTGAATCAGCCGCCTGCTGTAGCAGTGACCACAACTCCAACTCCCCTTTCAACATTTGTCCCACACCTTACCGTCCCTCTGTTACTGACCATCACAGCGTCCTCTTGGCCTCAATGCTGCAATAAGTCACCTAAAAGCAAACTTTCCAAGCCAACTATATCCATGTATGTATCCACAATGACATGAAGAAATCAACTACTCACCCTTGTACATTCCCTTAGTCACTGTCTTGTGTGAGCCGTTGCCTGTCCTTGTGATGTCACACAGTGTTACCACAGGCTGCAGCATAGCTGGTGGTAGGTGCTGACTTTCATTGGGGGGGTGGGGGGTTACTACAGATGGCCTTGCAGGCTGACCTCAAATAGCTGGTGGCTGGGAGTGTGAAATCGAGTGATAGTGTTTCTTCTTCTTCACGCCCCTCTCCCTCTTCTTAGTCAACCACTGACTGGGCAGGCTGCATTTCTTGAGTGTCTGAAATAAGGAAGGCACAAGGGTGGAATTGTGGTGATGAGAGGGCGGGAAAGCACGAGCTGCAAGCTTACACCATGCACACCTTGTAAATCAGAAGATATTGTGGGATGAGGGGGAAGTGGGATGACATATGGGGATAACATAGGGGAATACCTTGTATTCTTTCAGCCCCGCTGCTGGCCAAGGCCTCAGCCATGTCCCTGCCAAGAATGGCCAGCACCTTCTCCTCCAAGGGGGTGAGGTGAAGCTGGGAATGGGAGATGTGCCTTGTGTTTGGTGCAGATTGTTGGGAGGTGAGTGATTGGGGGCGGGAGACGTGCATTGAGCAATGTGTGAGGCTAGTGGTGCAGTTGGTAGGAGACGACTTTTGAAGATGCATTCACTGACCTTGACCACTGCTCTGAGGACATGAAGCTTCGTTGGGCACTGGAGCCAGGTGGTGGGGGCTAGCACTGCTGTTCATTCTGGAGGGCCTCCTGGCCCCTGTGGGTGGAGGGCCTGACTTGCAGAGGTGACCCCCTGCACAAAGCTGGAGTGCTGCGTGCGAGACCCTGGGTGCCCCTTCCCTGGCTTGCTGAGACATTTGCGTTAGTGCTGAAGCACATTTCCAATTTTTTATATGTGGAAGGCAATTCAGCTTTAAGAGCTGAAGACTGCCATTTCGGAATTATTTTAATGTTTTTTTTTCAGAAAGCAGTTGACCTCGAAGGGCTAAAATCTACCTATTTTAGAATTTTTGTTTCATTTTAAAAAGCGGTTCCCCTTTAAGGGCTCGAGACTGCTTTCTAAAATGACAGGCTAGCTTTAAGACAAAGCTGCCTGGGTCCAGGAGCGCCACGACCACGCTACATTGGGCCGGTGCTGAGAGTACTGCCTGAAACAACACATTGCACGGCAGGTTCTGCGCGCCGATCATTTCAATTAGCAGCAGCCCCACAATAACGGTGCGGCCTGCGCTCTTCTTACAGGTGGGAGTTAACCTCGCCCCGTCGTGGCACCGGCCATTCTCCCTCCACAGTGGATTTCCAGGCCCAAATATCTCAGGACATTCCTTAGGGCTCAGGGCACTTCTCAGATGAGACGTGTAAAAAGGTATCTTTGGGTGGGTTCCAGGCAGCTCGAGGCAAAAGGTCTTTACCCTGAAATTCTGCCCACTTCTCTCAATCTCCTTCAGTTTGTGGGTATCGGGGCTCTGTTACAGGCACCATCAGTGCAGGATGACTATCTTCTATGGGGGACGTCTCAGTACAATATTACACTATTTCACATTCAGCACCAAGCTCCAGAATATGGCAACCAATGTGAAATTGCCTTGATTATCACCTTTTCTTGGTTCGAGAGTTCGACGCTGTAGTAATATTCATATCTGACACACCATGCAGAGAATGGTTATTGAGATAAGTCAGTATGAAGTGAATCAACAAAACCTGCCATCAATTGTGTATTTCTAGTTTTCAAAGTCCTTTGCAAGCAACAGATGGAGAAATATTTGCAAACTGACTGGTGGACATGTGTCCCGTAACCTACACAGAGCAGTTGCAAAAACACGAGAGAGAAATAGAAATGATTGGTGGTGATGTTAGCGGTCCATTGCTCAATGTGTTTCTATCGCATTCCTCAAAGTTATTATCTGTATAAATTAGACAGTGATGTGGTGGGTGGGGGGAGGGGAGGCGTCTCTTTGGTATCGGACTGCCTCCCAGATACCTGGCAATAGAAGTTTAGAAACAAGTCATGTGGGAGGGAAGAATGAGGAGAGGCAATATTAAACATTAGGTGCAGGAAAAGTGAGACCTGGGGTTCCCATACACCAATCTTTGGAGGTGCTGATAAAGCTGTTAAAAAAGCATACAAGATCCTTGGCTTTTTAATTACAGGCATACAGAACAAAAGCAAGGAAGTTATGCTAAACCCTCATAAATCACTGGCTAGGCCTCAAATGGAGTATTGTGTTTAATTCTGGGCACCGCACTTTAGGAACAATGTCAAGGCTTTGAAAAGAAGGTGCAGAGGAGATTTGTTAGCATGGTACCAGAGATGAGTAACTTCAGTTATGTGGAGACACTAGAGGGGTGTTCTCCTTAGAGCAGAGAAGGTTATGGGGAGATTTAATAGAGGCGTTCAAAATTATGAAGGGCTTTGATCGAGTAACATAAGAACATAGGAAATAGGAGCAGAAGTAGGCCATTCGGCAAGTCAGGCAGCATCTCAATCTGAAACGTTAACTCTGTTTCCTTCTCTACAGATGCTGCCGGACCTGCTGGGTATTTCCAGCATTTTCAGTCTTCTCAGAGGCCTTCCTTTACCACAGAAACATGTTCCTCGAAGGGTGGAAGATAGGGAGAAGCCAACTCCATACACAATATAATGTTGGTGTAAAAGTGATAACTGAATTAGCTGCAGGCATAATAAAACATCACTGAGGACATGCCATAGGCAGCAGAACAATTATAGAAAGAAAAACTTGCATTTCTATAGCACCTTTCACGACCTCAGGACATCCCTAAGCACTTTACAGCCCAGTAAGTACTGTTGAGTGTAGTCGCCAATGTTCCGCCCACCAATCAGGACATCTCGCACAGGCTGCGCAGCAAATCTGAAGGGACCACGCACCAAAAATAATTAGAGGGAACATTGATAGTCACTGTTATAGTGTAGGAAACACAGCAGCCAAATTGCGCACAGCAAGCTCCCACATGTGATTCTGATCAGGTAATCTGTTTTTTAGTGATGTTGATTGAGGGATAAATATTGGCCAGGACTCCAGGAAGAACTCTCCTGTTCCTCTGCAAAATAGTGCTGCACCTTTTATGTCCATCTGAGTGGGCAGACGGGGCCTTGATTTAACATCTCATCTGAAAAACGGTACCTCTGACAGTGCAACACTCCCTCAGCACTGCACTAGTGTCAGCCTAGATTACGTGCTGTAGTCAGAGATGAGGGTCCTACCAATTAAGCCATGGCGGACACGTTATAGAATACTATATTATAGCAATTCGAAGCACATCAGGGAGTGTACAACAGGCTGATGAGGAGCTCCAAGGCCTGTGATAGGATCCCAGATAGTCCATGGGATCCTGTAAAACAGTGAGTGCAGTGAACTCGTGTCCTGCCGCTACATATTGAAGCAGGAAAAAGTGACGGCTAACACTTGCAAAGTGTGAGGTAATATATCAAGCTCCCTGATGTCCAGACTGCAGACTGACCCTCCTTATAAATCAGTTGTATGGGATCTTTTTGCCTGAAAATGCTGCTTCATTAATCCACCTTTCTGTCCCTGTCAGGACGCACAGTTTGAGGCTGTGTAGCCCTCGCTCAGCTGACTGGCTGTAAATTGACTCACCTTTTATCATTAGCACTATGAACAGTGAACCGACTGAACTAGCAATAGAGCAGTTCCATATTGTAAAATGACAAGATGCTGTAATGGTCTGTGGAGATCTGTACTGAGAAGCACTTCATGTTTCATTGTGCACAGCACGAAGTACAGGCTCACCATTAATCAAAGTTGCAAGTAAAATATTAAAAGCGCATCAGAAAAGGATGATATTTCATTGGAATTTCCAGAAATTGAATAGTCAAACCTCATTATTAAATGCTGATAAGGCCTCAAAAAAATAATTCATTTAATTGTGAGTTAAGCTCCTCTGCGGACTGGTATTATGGTAGGATTACAGAGTGCGCCCTCGTTAGACCACGGTCGGAAATGAGATGGGTTCCTTACCCCAACATCACCACCACTGACGCACCAGAGCATTGGGACAGGGCAAAGGACTTTTACAAACATGCCTGTAAATAGAAAAGCTGGGTCAACCCTTCCTACCAGCCAGAATCAACCCAGACCTATCAGAGGAGAGAAACAGTGGTGTCAGGAACGCAATGAAGAGGCCAAACCGGGAGATATTTCTGAATCTGTTGGTAACATTGTTTTAAAAACAAATAGACAGCACATGTACGGCATGATACCCTGATTGGAGCAAAGTTTAGACCAGTCTGCATTTGGAATTCCCTGTTAGGGTGCCAGTCATGGCTCATTAGGGACTTGAGCTAGGCCGACACTCCAGTGCAGTACGGAGGGATGCTGTGCTGTCAGAGGTGCCGCCTTTCAGGTGAAATGTTAAAGTGAAGCCCCACGTGTCCACTCAGGTGGACAGAAAAGATCCCATGACACTATATCAAAGAAGAGCAGGAGTTCCTCCTGATGTTCTGGTCAAAATTTATCCTCCAATAAACATCACTAATAGTTGCATGGAAAGAAAGAAAAGGAAGACTTGCATTTATATAGCACCTTTCATGACCTCAGGACATCCCAAAGAGCATCACAGCTAATTAAGTACTTTTGAAGTATATAGTGACTGTTTTAATGGAGGGAATGCAACAGCCAATTTGCACACAGCAAGATCTCACAAACAGCAATTTGATAATGACCACATGATTTTTTTTAGTGTTGTTGGTTGAGGGATAATATTTTCTGGGTCACTGGGGAGAACTGCACTGATCATCTTCAAATAGTGACATGCCATCATTTACATCCACCTGAGAGGGCCTTGGTTTAACATTTCATTTCTGGAGTGGGACTTGAACCTACAATCTTCCAACTTAGAGTTCAGAGTGCTACCACTGAACCAAGGCTGATTGTGTCATGTATGTACATGCTGTTTTTAGCCACCAGATGGTGTCATTGTTGGAGGCCACTGAGCAGCACGGACATGGTGCTGCTCTGGTATAAAAGGCCAGCCATTTTGTGAGTCAAGCACTTTGGGCCTAAATAAAGCAGAGCAAGGTTGTACCTTGCTTAGTTAAAACAGTACTCAATTTGAACCTTCATTGCATACATAACATTTGGCGATGAAAATACAAGAACTTTTGTTTGCAAAATGAGCACGATTGGGTTTTTAGAGCGATTCGTGGAGGGAGAAGATTGGGCAGACTTTGTGAGCCGTTTGAAAGTACTTCATGGCCAACAAAATGAAGGGGGTCGACGATGCAGATTGACGTTGGACCGTGTTCCTCACTGCATGCGGTTCAAAGATCGACAGCCTGATAAAGAATTTACTCGTGCCTAGTGATCCAACAGAGAAAACGTACGAGGAGTTGTGTACATTGGTACGGGAGCACCTCAAGCCAGACGACAGCATCATCATCTCTAGATACAAGTTTTATACACATGTTCGATCAGAGGGCCAGAGCGTGGCGGAATTCATTGCCGACCTGAGACATCTAGTGGGACCATGCAAGTTCGGGACGGTGTTGGCAGACATGCTGTGGGACTACTTCATTATCGATATCAACCACGAGGTGATCCTGCACAAATTTCTGGTGGTGGAGGGGTTGAATTTAAAAGGGGCCATCCAGATCGCTCAACCATGTATGACGATGGACAGGAGTTTAAAGCAAATATCGTTGAAGAACCGAACCTCGGCAAGTAATGTAATTCTTGATTTGACGTTCGACAGAACGGCACATGCAGGGCCTATCCGGCTGCGTTCACGAAACATGTGGGTGCCTAAAGTCCGCCAGCGGGAATGTATCCGACTTCTCCGTGTTGGCGTTGTGGGGGAAATCATCGGCACCAGCAGTGCCAATTTAAGCAATATAGTTGCAAAGGCTATCTGAGAGTGGGGCATCTCCAGCACAAGTGTCCGCAGATTAGCAAGCGAGCTGCGGCACACCACGTGGAGGATGAGAGTCAGAGTACCGCGGATCCGGATACACAATCCGAGATGCCAGAGGAGAAAATGTATGGACTACTCTTTCATAACCAAGAGTATATCAATTTTGATTAATGTGAAGTTTAACTGAATACCGGTATCGATGGAACTGGACACAGGGGCGAGTCAATCGATCATGAACGACAGGGCATTTAATAAGCTGTGGGATACTAAGACTGGGAGGCCCAGGCTGAGCCCTGTTAATGCCAAGCTGCGCACGTACACCAAAGAACTGAGAAAGGTGATTGGCAGTGCACAAATTAATGTGTCGTATAACTGCTGTGGATTGTTCCACGCAATGGCCCAATGCTGCTCAGCAGGAGCTGGTTGGAAAAAAATCAGATGCAACTGGAACGACATAAAGACATTTTCATCGGAGGAAGCTACATGTGCCCAAGTATTGAGCAAGTTCCCCTCGCTGTTCGGACCGGGTATCGGCAACTTCACGGGAGCCAAGGTGCAGATCTACGTGGACTCAGATGCAAGACCCGTCCATCATAAAGCTCGGGCAGTGCCGTATATGATGAGGGAGCAGGTTGAAATCGAACTGGACGTACTCCAGCGTGAAAGGATCATATCACTCGTTGAATTTAATGAATGGGCCAGCCCCATTGTTCCTGTGCTGAAAAGTGATGGCACAGTCAAAATCTGTAGAGACTACAAGGCTCAACAGGGTTTCAAAACAAGATCAGTACCCATTACCGAAGGCTGATAACTTATTGCAACGCTAGCCGGAGGGAAGTCATTCACAAAACTGGACTTGATGTCGGCCTATATGAAGCAGGAGTTGGTCGAGACGTCGAAGAGACTTACGTGTATTAACACGCACAAAGGACTGTTTATTTACCACAGGTGCCCGTTTGGAATTCGCTCGGCTGCAGCAATATTCCAGAGGAATATGGAGTCTACTGAAGTCCGTTCCCAGAACCATCGTGCTCCAAGATGACATCCTGATCATCGGTCGTGACTCCAAGGAACATCTGAACAACCTGGAAGAGATTCTACTGCATTTGGACAGAGTCGGACTCAGACTTAAACACTCGAAGTGTGACTTCATGGTACCGGAGGTCAAATTTGTCATGTATGCAACCCTATGTAACCAGTATCACACTGCCACCAGAGGGCATACCTGTTGGAGTCCCAAGGGATCCCAGCATCCCTTGGGAGCACTGTATATAAGCAGGCCTCCCATGCTGTACCGGCACTCTGGAGTTAGAATAAAGGAGCTAAAGTCGCACTTGCTCATGTCGACAGTACTCTGTTACATTACCTTATTATGAACATAACAACTGGCGACGAGATAAAGAACCATCACGCGAAAATGCAGAGAACTGCTGGTATCCCGGAGAAATTCTCAGAAGAGGATGATTGGGGGGCCTTCGTGGAGCGACTCAACCAATACTTCGTAGCCAATGAGCTGGAAGGGGATGAGAACGCTGCTAAATGAAGGGCGATCCTCCTCACCATCTGTGGGGCAACAACCTATGGCCTCATGAAGAATCTTCTAGCTCCGGTGAAACCAACAACCAAATCGAAAGAAGAATTGTGTACGCTAGTCCGGGAGCACCTAAATCCGAAGTAAAACGTTCTGATGGCAAGGTATCGATTTTATACATGTCAATGGTCTGAACGCCAGGAAGTGGCGAGCTACGTCGCTGAACTAAGACGCCTTGCAGGACATTGCGAATTCAATGGATTCCTTGAGCAATTG
The DNA here is from genome assembly GCF_044704955.1 of Pristiophorus japonicus. Lineage (NCBI taxonomy): Eukaryota > Metazoa > Chordata > Chondrichthyes > Pristiophoridae > Pristiophorus > Pristiophorus japonicus. The sequence goes on along the minus strand of NC_091987.1, from coordinate 134,926,884 downwards.
CTAAGAGACTACTTTGTGCTTGGCATTGGCCATGAGGTTATCCTTCGCCAAGTATTGACTGTTGAAACACCGAACCTGAGCAAAGCCATAACGATAGCCCAGACATTTATGTCCACCGGCGATAACACCAACAAATTTCACAGTATAAAGAGATTTTGGCAAGTACTATACACAATGTAATGTCGTTTTCAGGCAGGAATGCATATGGCAGAACGTATATGCCTGCAGCTGCACGACCTCAGATGACCCAGAGTCCACCATCAAGCGTTAATGCGAGGCAGTTAACGCCTTGTTGACGTTGCGGTGGTGATCATCGAGCCCATCAATGCCGCTTCAAACACTATGTGTGCAAAGGCTGTGGAACAATGGGACACATCCAGCAAATGTGCCTACGAGCTACAAACCCTGCAAACCACCACATTGCAGAGGAAGATCGATCCATGGCGGATCAGGCTGAGCTAGAGACTCGAACCGAGGAGGCAGAAGTGTACAGGGTACACACCTTCACCACGAAATGTCCACCGATCATGCTAAAAGTCAAACTGAATGGAATTCCAGTTTCCATGGAACTGGACACGGGTGCAAATCAGTCTATCATGAGCAAAAAGTCCTTCGACAGGCTGTGGTGCAACAAGGCACACAGGCCCAAGCTTAGCCCCATTCATACCAAGCTGAGAACTTACACTAAAGAGCTGATCCCTGTAATTGGCAGCACAGCAGTAAAAGTCTCCTATGATGGAGCAGTACACGAACTACCACTATGGATTGTACCAGGAGATGGTCCCACACTGTCCGACAGAAGCTGCCGGGGAAAAATCTGCTGGAACTGGGATGACAGCCGAGCACTCTCGTCCATCGCCGACGCCTCTTGGTTCTGAGCAAGTTTTGTTGTTTGAGCCAGGCATCGGAAGTTTCTCGGGGGCGAAGGTGCAGATCCACTTGGTTCCCGGTACACGACCCATCCACCACAAGACACGGGCGGTGCCATACATGATGTGAGAGAAAGTGTAAATCGAGCTGGACAGGCTGCAGCGAGAAGGCATCATCACGCCGGTGAAATTCAACGAGTGGGCTAGTCCGATTGTTCCGGTTCTCAAGGGCGATGGCACGGTCAGAATTTGAGGGGACTATAAAGTAATGACTAACCGTTTTTTGCGACAGGACCAGTACCCGTTACCCAAGGCAGACGACCTATTTGCAACCCTGGCAGGAGGGAAGACGTTCACCAAGTTGGACCTGACCTCGGCCTACATGATGCAGTAGCTGGCAGAATCTTCGAAAAGCTTCACCTGCATCAACACACAAAAAGGTCTGTTCATCTACAATAGATGCCCATTTGGGATTCAATCTGCCACAGCTATTTTTCAAAGGAACATAGAGAGCCTGCTAAAGTCTGTTCCACGCACCGTGTT